>NC_142805.1:10475737-10545925 GCF_049724085.1 Artemia sp. Qi Xiang Cuo
GAAAACCATAAACCACGTGGTACTCGTGGGACCTCCTGACCCCTCTCTACTACTATCTAGTGATTATTCTTTTACTTTTAAATAACCTTTCTAACAAAGCTACAGCCAAGCCGGGAATTTTTCTGAGTCAAAACTTGTCAAACAGTCTAATAACCTCTAGATTAAAGGTATTTTGCATCTCGTCCAGAATTGATCGCATTATTAGCGGTAACTAATAATGATAAAGAGTTATATCATTTTTATAAAGCTAACACAATTTGCAAAAAGGTATTCCATTTGCATACCTCTGCCCTGAATGATCATTATTGGTGATTGAATATCAGGGGTGAAACAGAGCTGGTTAGTATTTTTATTTTGAATTAGATTGTATGAAAGGGGTAAAAAAGATAAAACTGCTTACCAGTTAAGGTAAGTTTGAGAGTATGGTAATTCTCACGCAATTTAATATAAATTTGGAATAACATCATTGGTATCAATCTGTGGAAAACAGTTAACGATGACAGGAAGATTTTATGACTTAACTTGACTTTAATTCTTGGCCGTTTTCTTTATAATACACAAATACCAATTTACCTAGCTTTTGAACTGACCTAACTTTCACTTCTCGGACGTGGTCGCTATAATACAAAAGTACATATTGAAGGATGGGGGTAATGTATAATATTCTTTAGCATTGTAGTATACTAAAAAGTTTAAACTAATAAAGATGTAGATGCCTAGAAAATAGCTTTAATATAGAAATTCAGAACAATCCTTAGAAATCCTTAGAAATCAACTAGTGAGATGGTTATGGATTTGAACCATCAAGGACCACAACCACCAATGACCCTAACCACCAAGGACCTCAACTTCTATTGGTCTCCTCTCCCCAACCTCCAAGGAGCCTCCTCCCCCCAACTTTGCCCCCCCCCCCCCATTTTTTTAATTTTCTTTTGAACTTTTTATTCAACTTTTTTTTACATGTCTTAGAATGAAATGAAATATACTTAAAATAAAAAAAATCACATTTAATATTTTCAGAATACAAAATGAGATTTATATAAATATGTTACTCGTTACTTTTACTATTAGAAAAATAGTGTTTGTAGTAGCACTTTTTTTGACTGAATTTTTTTTTTACTTTTTTTTATAAGAAAGTGTGTTCACATGATAGTGTTATTGTAGCATTGAATGATGACAAGAAGAAGTATTTGAACTATGAAACAAGTACAAGTGGTAGCACTATTGAAAATGTATGCGTGCATTGTCATGACAGTAAGGAATTAAATTTCTTTGGAGTACTAAAAATATTCAACTCTTATGATGGTGAGTTGTGTAGTTTACTATTTAAACTACACCTTTTTCTGATTGAGGTTTCATTGCGTTCCTAGGTGTGTTTGTGTTGTCTGAAACTTATGACATGGGTTGTGTAGTTTTCTATTTCGGGCTTTTCTAAGCTAGGTTCCTTAGTCTTTCGGAGGTGTATGTTGTCTGAAACTAGTATTGAATTAGAGTTCATAGAGTTAACAGCTAAATAAGTTTCAATTCAGTCGGATAAAACACATGCTTAAAATCTGAACAGCTTAGCTTGCGTAAATAACAAGTTTGACCACTACTGTGTATTAGTGAATTGTTATAGCTGTGACGCAGAAACTTTTAATTAGCCATAGCGATATATTATTCAACTAGTGAACGTAAATGACTTGTTATACCAGTCATAAACTCCATCATTTGAATACTGCTTGGGTATTTGCCAATAAGTCTGTATTTGATGAAATTCTAAATGAAAACATAAATCTCACCTGAGAGCGGATTTTATAGCTAAAGAAATATGTCGTCAGTCAGCCAGAAAACGTTTGATGATGGAATGAAGGCACTGGGAAAGAAACTGGATCTCATAATTAACCAACAAAAAGAGTTTGCTGTTACACTGTCCTCAATTTCGGATGAGGTTCAGACTTTGAAAAATGAATCGAAGTCTCGTGATGCGAAGATTGCTAGTCTAGAAAGCCAGCTTGTGGAGTAAAAGTCAAAGTTTGATACAATCGAAACGAAACTGCTGGAAATAGAAGTAAAAGACCGAAAACTCAACTTAATCATCTTCGGATTACCGAAAGAGAAAAACCAACAGTCAGTTCTCACGAACGTGTCTACGTTACTGACATCAAAAATGGAAATCACGGATAAAATCCAAATGTCACAGTGCTACCGGATGCCTCAGAAGTCAAATGTGTCTAGCCCTAAGCTGATCACCCCTCCAGTTTTCGTAACAGTGTCGGCAGAAAAAGATATTCTATCAATGTTCAGTTCAATATCAAAGCTGAATGGAACTGGGGTCCAGATTTGCACGGACTCGCCACCCAAACTAAACTCTATTAGAAACGAGTTACTGTCTAAGGGTAAGGACATGCGTGAGAATGAATCCGCACAACTCACGCGAGTGACACAAAAAGGGGCTAAACTCTGGCTAGAGTATAAATCGGATTCTGAGTCGCAGTGGGCAAAAGCATAAGAAATATTAAAGGCGACTTGTGTATGATGTTAGATCAATCCCGCTCTAGATTGATAATTGTTTCGTTTTTGTGATTGAGATATCTTGATTTTTTATTTTGATGTGTTATTTAGGCTAGCTCGGTTCAAGTTTATTTTGATTATTTCTACCCCAGTTATTTCTGTTCTACTTATACCTTCTCAACTTTGGTCTTCTCGAAGGATGATAAGCATAATAAGTTTTCATGAATCGGCAGTGGTACGGGCTCCTTATCACACGGGCTTACTGGCACGGGGTGGGACCTTTCGAATATTATTTAGTTGACTTTAAAGTTTGCGGGTGCGGGGGGGGACCGTTAGACTGGTAGCTTTGGAGGGGAAACCCCTTAACCTATCTTCACTTTCTGAAACTTTTCATATATTCGGTCAAAGAGAAAACAACACTTTTTCTAAAATAAAACCGGCATCGTACATTTCTCCTGATGAAATAAACAGACTTGAAGATAATTCATTGCGAATGGGGTTTGTGAATGTACAACGACTCATGAGTTCTATTGATGAACTAACAAATTTATTGCCAGCAAATCAAATTTACATTTTGGGGATTTGTGAAACATTTATTAATGATAAGACACATTATAATGTTAAAATCCTGGGATATAAATTCATTGATAAGAATCGACTAGTCCATGAAAAAGGTGGCGTTGGGTTATTTTTGAATGATGGAGCACAGTTGAGCAACTGCCAGAACCGGGAAAATATAATTTTGAAAAAGTGTACGAAATACTGGCGGTTGAATGTCGGCTTGGGACTAAAAAAAATTCAAGTTTGTGTTGTGTGTAACCCCCCGTCGGCCCCAATACCGCTTTTTTCGCAATCTCTAGAGTCTTTACTAGCATCTTTGGATGATAAGGATGTTGTGGTTATGGGGGATTTTAATATAAATCTACTGGAATTTAAAGAAAATACCCATACAACAGAATTTATTACATTAATGTCAGCGAATTCCCTAATTCCTTCGTGTACAATTCCAACGCGTGTTGCATCGACTAGTGCAACTCTCATTGACAACATATTTTTAACAACACCAGCCACGTCTTCACAGGTTGTTCTGGCGGATTTCTCTGATCATTTTCTTTTAATTTCTGATGTGAGATACCAGATTCATAAAATAAAATCACCAGAAACAGCAACCCGGATTATTAATAAAAAAATCTAGTATGTTTAAAGGATAAACTGAATTTAACTGATTGGTCTCCTGTATTTGATGCTGATGAAATAAACTCTGCGACGGATTATTTTTTAGAGGGATTTCATGCTGCACTTGATGAGTCGTGCCCAAGAGTAAAAAAAGAAAACGGAAATATAATCAACCCATCCAACCATGGATATCGCCAGCCCTTTTGACGTCAATAAAACATAAAAACAATCTCTATAAAACTTTAATATCTTTCGAAAGTGAAGAAAATAGAAGAACCTTCAAAAATTATAAAAACCTACTTTCAAAAATAATACGCGATGCTAAAATGAAATTTTATTTCAATTCTTTTAATTAAGTAAGTAAGTCCCCAAAGAAAACTTGGGAACTAATCAACTCATGTTTAAATCGATCGCGGACGTCTTCTTCACCATCAAAAATACGGGATGACCATGGTAATACAATTGAAAGGGAACTAGAAATTGCAAATTACATAAATTTTCATTTCGTGTCAATCGGGCAGTCAATAGCTAATTAGCTCCAACATAATATGTCCCATGGGCAATGTAATTATCCTACGTACCTAGGAAGTCCTTCTGAGAATTCTATGTTTTTAACTCTGGTAACACAAGAAGAGCTTGCTAAGGTTGGTAAGCTTTTAAAGAATGAAAATACCCCGGGGATTGATGAGTCGTCGACCAATATTGTTACAGCCATTTTACCTAGTATTAATAAAGTTATGTGTCATTAAATAAATATGTCATTTAGATCGGGAACTTTTCCGGATTCTTTCAAAAAAGCGAAAGTGTTACCTAGCGGTAACACTTTAGCTTTTGTGGTGACCGGACTAATTGCTCAAATTATAGACCCATTTCTATTCATTCGGGTTTTTCTAAAGTAATGGAGCGATGTTTTTATAATCGAATGTATAATTTTCTCTGTTCAAAAGATTATTTTTCAAAAACTCAATATGGATTTAGAAAAAAGCACAGTACGCATGATGCTATACTAACTATGATACAATTTGTTCATGAGTGTCTGGCCAAAAGATGGATCCCGGTGAGTATGTTTTTGAACCTTGAGAAGGCCTTCGATTCGTTAAGCCATGAAATATTGTTGTATAAATTAAACCACGGTGGGATACGAGGACCAGTGCACGATTTTATCGCATCTTACCTAAGTCGTCGCTCCCAAGTGACTATGATCAACGATACAGTTTCGGATCCATGTCTGTTGTCAAATATTGGTGTCCCGCAAGGTTCAATCCTGGGACCCCTGCTTTTTATAATATATATAAATGACCTTCCATCAGCGACAGAAAACCTTGGTCTGAATGTTCTTTTTGCTGATGATACCGGATCATCACTTACTGGATATTCGGAAGAAGATCTCAATGAGAAGCTGCAAATCGTATTTTCACAACTTCTTGTATGGCTAAAAGCTAATCGTTTGTCACTTAATGCATCAAAAACCAAATTTATCATTTATAGTAGAATTGGGCAGAATGCACAAGAAATTTCAACAATATTTGATCATGCTACAAATATTCAAATTCAAAGGGTAACTTCGGTCCGGTATCTGGGTATTATTATTGATGAAAATCTGTCATATAAAGAACATTGTAATAGATTACGGGTTAAAGTTGCTCAAGGGGTTGGTATGATGCGAAGGTTTCAGCATTTTTTTCCATATGAAATCCTACGTCTAATTTATTTTGCGTTGGCTCATTCCCATCTTACGTATTGTCCTCTGATATATTTGGCAACATTCAGATGTCATGTGAAACCGATACAAATTCTTCAAAACCGGGCTCTTCTAATTTTAAAGAAATATTTACCATCACCTTCTTCGTATCTTAATAAGAGTAATACTGAAACTCTATATCTTCTCACTAATATTTTGCCTGTTTCACAGATATTCACCCTCAATTCTTTTTTATTTAAGGTAAAATATGACCGGTCGGAACTACCTACGTACTTTCGTTCGAATATTTTTTTCCCTGTGCAACATGCCCATTCTTATGAAACCCGACATAAATGGAACATTCAGCACCTAAAATTAAGCACAGAGAGATCACGGTTCTCGCCATTATTTTCAATCACGGGTTCATGGTGTATTCATCTACCATTTATTGATTGCAGCAAATCTCTTCCAAATATAAAAAAGCAACTTCATTCTATCCTTATAAATAATTTTAAGAATTAATAATATATTGAAAATCTGGGTACATTTGATAATATTGTTTTGTTGGGTGTTTTGCCCTGTGAAATGCCGGTCATCGGTTACCCTTATTCGCCCGTTGTTTTGTTTTTTTTTTTATTGGTATTTTCGGTGGATCTTCGCCCGGTGTCGGTTGGTTTGTGGGGAAGGTGCCCGTCTATTGGTGAGTCATGGAATAAATTTTATTTATTCTTTTGTTGTCAAACAGGTTTATTCCGATTAATGTACCGGGTTTTTGTCATTCGACCTTGTGTCTCCGGCGTTTACCCTGTATTTATGTCTATTTTGTACAAATATTTTAAAATTAAACCTTGAACCTTCAACCTTGAAACTAATGATTGGGATAATTGGTTCACTATTTCTGGGTTTTCTGAGCTACGTTTCTTAGCCTTTTGTAGGTATGTGTTGTATGAAACTTATGAATTTGGATGCTTGGTTTACTATTTAAACCGTTTCTGAGCTAGAGTTCTGAACGATTGTATATGTGTGTTGTCTAAAACCTATGATTTGGGAAGCTTGGTTTACTATTTCGAACGTTCCGGAGCTAGGTTTTTTAGCCTGTCGTAGGTGTGTGTGTTGAATACAATCTATGATTTGGGATGTTTAGTTTACTATTTCGAACTTTTCTTAGCTAGGTTTCTCAACCTTTCGTATGTGTGTGTTGCATGAAACTTATGATTTGGGATGTATAGTTTGCCATTTTGGACTTTTCTTATCTAAATTTCCTAGCCTTTCGTAGGTGTGTGTTGTCTGATACCTTTGATTTGGGATGGTTGTCTTACTATTTAACACATTTCTGATTTAGGTTTCTTAGCCTTTTACTTGGTTTTTCTATTTTGGGCCTTTTCTGAGCTAGGTTTCTTAGTCATTCGTATGTGTGTGTTGTCTGAAACTTATGATTTGGATGATTGGTTTGCTATTTCGGCCTTTTCTGCGCTAGGTTTCTCAGCCTTTCGTATGTATGTGTTGTATGAAACTTATGATGTTAAATGCTTGGTTTACTATTTTGGGCTTTCCTGAGCATGATTTCTTATCGTTTGTAGATTTGTGTTGTCTAAAACCTATGACTTGGGATGCTTGGTTCACTATTTCGCACTTCTCTGAGCTAGGTTTCTTAACCCGTCGTAGGTGAGTGTTGTCTGAAATCTATGATTTGGGGTATTTCGTTTACTACTTTGGACTTTTCTTAGCTAGGTTTCTTAACCTATTGTAGGTGTGTGTTGAATGAAACTTATGATTTGAGATGTCTAGGTTGCTATTTTGGACATTTCTGAGCTAAATTTCTTAGCCTTTCGTAGGTGTGTGTTGTCTCAAACCTATGATTTGGGGTGGTTGGTTCACTAGTCCGCACTTTTCTTCACTATGTTTCATAGCCTTTCCTAGGTGTGTGTGTGTGTTGTCTGAAACTTATGACAAGGGATGTGTAGTTTCCTATTTCGAGCTTTTCTGAGCTAGGTTTCAAAGTCTTTCGTAGGTTTGTATTGTCTTAAACAAATGACTAGAGACGTTTTATTTCATATTTCGGGGCTTTTCTGAGCTAGGTTTCTTAGTCTTTCGGAGGTGTGTGTTGACTAAAACTAATGATTGGGGTGATTGGATCACTATTTCAGGCTTTTTTTAGCTAGGTTTCTTAGCCTTCGTAGGTATGTGTTTTATGAAACTTTTGAATTTAGGAGCTTGGTTTTCTATTTCGACCTTTTCTGAGCTAGATTTCTTCACGTTTGTATATATGTGTTGTCTGTAACCTATGATTTGGGATGCTCGGTTTACTATTTCGAACGTTTCTGAGCTAGGTTTCTTAACCTGTCGCAGGTGTTTGTGTTGTCTGAAATCTATGATTTGGGATGTTTAGTTTACTATTTTGGACTTTCTTTAGCTAGGTTTCTTAACCCTTTGTAGGTGTGTGTTGAATGAAACTTATGATTTGGGATGTATATTTTGCTATTTTGGACTTTTCTGAGCTAGATTTCCTAGCCTTTCGTAGGTGTGTGTTGTCTGAAATCTATGATTTGGGATGGTTGGTTTACTATTTCAAGCTTTTCTGAGCTAGGTTTCTTAGCCTTTTGTAGGTGTGTGTTGTATGAAACCCATGATTTTATATGCTTGGTTTTTCTATTTGGGCCTTTTCTGAGCTAGATTTCTTAGTCTTTCGTAGGTGTGTGTTGTCCGAAACTTATGATTGGGAGGATTGGTTTACTATTTTGGGCTTTTCTGCGCTAGGTTTTTTAGCCTTTCATAGGTATCTCATGTATTAAACTTATGATGTTAGATGCTTGGTTTACTATTTCGGGCTTTTCTGAGCTTCATTTCTTAACGTTTGTAGATTTGTGTTGTCTGAAACCTATGATTTGGGGTGCTTGGTTTTCTATTTCGCACTTTTGTGAGCTAGGTTTCTTAGCCTTTCGTAGGTGTGTGTTGTTTGAAACCCATGATCTGATATGCTTGGTTTTTCTATTTCGGGCCTTCTCTGAGCTAGGTTTCTTAGTCTTTCGTAGGTGTGTGTTGTCTAAGACTTATGATTGGGATGATTGGTTTACTATTTTGGAATTTTCTGTGCTTGGTTTTTTAGCCTTTCGTAGGTAGGTTTTGTGCTAGGTTTTTTAGCCTTTCATAGGTATGTCATGTATTAAACTTATGATGTTAGATGCTTGGATTACTATTTCGGGCTTTTCTGAGCTTCATTTCTTAACGTTTGTAGACTTGTGTTGTCTGAAACCTATGATTTGGGGTGTTTGGTTTACTACTTTAGACTTTTCTTAGCTTGGTCTCTAAACCTTTCGTAGGTATGTGTTGCATGAAACATATGATTTGGGATGTCAAGTTTGCTATTTTGGACTTTTCTGTGCTAGATTTTCTAGCCTTTCATTGGTGTGTGTTGTCTGAAACCATGATTTGGGGAGGTTGGTTTACTAGTTCTCACTTTTCTGAAATAGGTTTCTTAGCCTTTCGTAGGTGTGTGTTGGATGAAACCCATGATTTGGGATGTTTGGCTTATTATTTTGGACTTTTCTAAGTTAGGTTTCTTAGCTTTTCATAGGTGTATGTCGTATGAATCTTATGATTTAGGGTGTAAAGTTTGTTGTTTAGGACTTTTTCTGAGCTAGGTTTTTTACTCCTTCCTTTCACTGCTGTATTCTATCAAATTTTCAAAATTCAATTCTGGATTTTTTTTTATTGATATGTAACCCATGGAATATTTTCTTAGCGTTTTGACTTGTCACTGCAACACGTTGTTGATCTTTTACAGTTCACCTGGAATTTTATCTTTGAAGTGTGAGACTTGGAATATTTTTTTTATCACCATATCACTACTACACTCTGTTGGCTTTATCAGTTTCATTCTGGAATTTATTTCGTTGAAATGAGAGACTTGGAAAATTTTCGATGTATTGTGTCCTGTCATAGTTCTGATTGGAATTTTTCGTTGAAATGTAATGCTTGGAATATTTTTGTATTGCCGTCTCGTGGTTTATCCTGTCATTATTAAGTGTTATATCATGATTTACCTTCTCATAGCAACACTCTCTTCATGTTTCAAAGTTCATTTTGGGTTTTTTCATTGATATATGAGACTTAGAATATTTTTTACAGTTTCGTTTCGAGGTTCACCGTGTCTCTGCTATATTCTGTCTGTTTTTCAAAGTTCAATTTAGGATTTTCCCATGAAATGTAACACTTGGAGTATTTTGTAGCGTTGCAGTTTGTCACTGATACACTCTATTGATCTTTTAACGCTCACTTTGCAATTTTTTCATGAAATGCCAAACTTAGAATATTTTTATTTTGTTATATCATGATCAACCTTGTAATAGCTACACTCTCTTCATGTTTCAAAGTTTATTTTGGAATTTTTTCGTTGAAATGAGAGACTTTGAATATTTTTGACGCATTGTGTCTTGTCCCTACTAAACTCTGTTGATGTTTGAAGCTTCACTTTACAATTTTTTCATTGAAACAAAAGCCTTGGAATATTTTTTTAATATTTTTTTCTTTATTTACTAGGAATTTTTTCCTTGAAATGACAAACAAGGATTATTTTTTTATTGTTCTGGCACGATTTACCTTCTCATAGCTACACTCTCTTCATGTTTCAATGTTCATTTTGAATTTTTTCATTGAAATGTAACGCTTGGAATACTTTGTATAGTGTCATCTCGTGGTTTACCGTGTTTCTGCCATATTCTGTCGGTGTTTCAAAGTTCAATTCAGGATTTTTCCGTTGAAATGTAACACTAGGAATAATTTTGTAGTGTTGTGTCTAGTCACTGCTACACTCTGTTGATCTTTTAATGTTCACTTTTCAATTTTTTCCTTGAAATTCCAGACTTGGAATATTTTATAGTTTTATGTCATGATTTACCTTGTCATAGCTACGCTCTCATCATATTTCAAAGTTTATTTTGGAAGTTTTTTTTTTGTAGAAATGAGAGTCTTGGAATATTTTTATAGTGTTATGATGTGATTTACCTTGTCACTGCTACACTCTGTTGGTGTTTCAGGTTCATTTTGGAATTGTTTCGTTTAAATGAGAGACTTGGGATATTTCTGTAATAGTTCACCATATCCTGCTACATTCTGCCGGTGTGTCAAAGTTCAAAACAGGATTTTTTGCTTGAAATGTAATAATTGTAATATTTTTGACGTGTTATGCCTTGTCAATGCTACACTATTTTGCTCTTTTAAGGTTCACTTTGTAATTTTTTCATTGAAGTGTAAGATTTGGAATATTTTTGTAGTAGTTCACCATATCACTCGTAGCGTTTTGACTTTTCACTGCTACACTTTGTTGATCTTTTAAGGTTCACTTTGGAATTTTATCATTGAAGTGTAAAACATGGAATACTTTTCTTAGTGTCGTCTTTTGGTTTACAGTGTCTCTGCTATATTCTTTCGGTTGTTTAAAGTCCAATTCTGGATTTTTTCGTTGAAATATAACACTTGGAATGTTTTTGTAGCTTTGTGACTTATCACTGCTACCCTCTGTTGATCTTGTAAGGTTCAATTTGCAATTTTTTCTTGAAATGCTAGATTTGGAATATTTTTAAAGTGTTATGTCATGTTTTTTTTTGTCATACTTACACTCTCTTCATGTTTAAAAGTTTATTTTGGAATTGTTTCATTGAAATGAGATTCTTGGAATATTTTTATAGTTTTATGTTATGACTTACCTTGCCACTGCTACACTCTGTTGATGTTTCAAAGTTCATTTTGGAATTTTTTCGTTGAAATGAAAAACTTGGGATAAATATTTAGTAGTTCACAATATCACTGCTAAATTCTGTCGGTGTTTCAAAGTTCAAATCAGGATTTTTCTTTGAAATGTAACACTTGGAATATTTTTGACGTGTTGTGTCTTGTCACTGCTACACTATGTTGATCTTTTAAGGCTAATTTTGTAATTGTTTCATTGAAGTGTAGTGCTCATGATAACCTAAGCTAGATGAGCCTAACTTAAACGTAGAGAAAACTAACTTTTTGCATGTAACCCACTACAAACATATTTCAGGCCTAATATTTCAAAGAAAAAAATCCATAATTAACTTTGAAACGTAAATCAAGTGTAACAGTTATAACGTGTATTACAACATAGTAATAAACAAAATATTGCAAGTCTTACATTTCAATGAAATCATTCCAACCTGAACTATGAAACATCTACAGAATGGAACGGTGACAAGACACAACACGTCAAAAATCTTCCAAATCTCTCATTTCAACGAACAAAATTCCAAAATGAACTTTAAAACATAAAAAGAGAGTAGCAGTGATTTGGTGAACTACTACAAAATTATTCAAAGTCTTACACCTCAGTGAAAAAATTCCGAAGTAAACCTCATGAGATCAACAAAGTGTAGAAGTGACAAGACACAGTACATCAAAAATATTCCAAGTCTCTCATTTCAACGAAAAAATTGCAATATGAACTTTGAAACATCAACAGAGTGTAGCAGTAACAAGACACAACAACTCAAAAATATTCCAAGTCTCTCATTTAAATGAAAAAATTCCAAAATGAACTTTAAATGAAATGAAATGAAATATGTTGATATTTCATTTAAATGAAATATCAACAGAGTGTAGCAGTGATACGGTGAACTGCTACAAAAATATTCCAAGTTGTGCACTTCAATAAAAATTGCAAAGTGAGCCTTAAAAGATCAACAGAGTGTAGCAGTGACAAGACAGAACACGTCAAATATATTCCAAGTGTTACATTTCAACAAAATAAATTCTGAATTGAACTTTGAAACACCTACAGAATGTGGCAGTCATATGGTGAACTACTATAAAAATATTTCAACTTTAGCATTTGAACAAAAATTCCAAAATCAACTTTAAAACATCAACAGAGTGTAGAAGTGACAAGGTAAATCATAAAAAAAACACTATGAAAATATTCTGAGTCTCTCATTTCAACGTAAAAATTCCAAAACAAACTTCGAAACATGAAGAGACAGCTATGACAAAGTAAATCATGACATAACACTATGAAAATATTTCAAGTCTAGCATTTCAAGGAAAAAATCGCAAAGTGAACATTAAAAGACCAACAGAGTGTAGCAGTGACTAGACACAACGCTAAGAAAATATTCCAAGTGTTACGTTTCAACGAAAAAATCTTGAATTGAGCTTTGAATTGCCGAAAGAATATAGCAACACGGTAACCCACGTAACGACACTAAAAAAAATATTCCTTGTCTTACACTTCAATGAAAAAACTCCAAATTTAACCGTAAAAGATCAACAAAGTTTCACAAAGCTAGGAGTGATAGGGTGAACTACTAAAAAAGTATTCCAAGTCTTACACTTCAATCAAAAAATTACAAAGTAAACCTTAAAAGATCAACATAGTGTAGAAGTGACTAGACAAACACGTACAAAATACTCCATGTTTTACATTTCAATGATTAAATCCTGAATTGAACTCTAAAACACCGACAGAATGTAGCAGCGATATGGTGAACCACTACAAAAATATCCCAAGTCTATCATTTCTTCGAAAAAATCTAAAATGAACTTTGCAACATCAACAGCGTGTAGCCGTGACAAGGTAAATCATATTATAACACTGTAAAAATATTCCAAGGCTCCCATTTCAACGAAAAAATTCCAAAATAAACTTTGAAACATGAAGAGAGTGTAGCTTTGACAAGCTAAACCTTGACATAGCACTATAAAAATATTCCAACTCTGAGATTTCAAGAAAAAACTTGTAAAGTGAACCTTAAAAGATCAACAGAGTGTAGCAGTGACAAAACACAACGCTACGAAAGTATTCCAAGTGTTACATTTCAACGAAAAATCCTGAACTGAACTTTGAAACACCGACAGATTATAGTAGAGACACGCTCCGCCACTAGACGACACTATGAAAAATATTTTTAAGTCTTACATTTCAATGAAAAATTCCAAAATAAACATCGAAACATGAAGAAAGATCATTTACCTATGAGAAGGTAAATCAAGTCCTAACACCACAAAATTATTCCAAGTCTTGCATTTCAAGAAAAAATTCCAAATGAATAAAGAAATATCAATTGAATGTAACATTTACAGGCTAACTCAGTATAAAAATATTCCAAGTCTAACGTTCAAATGAAACAATTCCAAAGTGAACCTTTAGACACTAACAGAGCGTAGTAGTAACAAGACACAATGCCTCAAAAATATTCAAAGTCTCTCATTTCAGCGAGAAAATTAAAAAATTAACTTTAAAACATGAAGAGAGTGTAGCTAAGACAAGGTAAATCATGATATAACGCTATAAAAATATTCCAATTCTTGTATTTCAAGGAAAAAACTGCAAAGTGGACCTTATAACATCAATAGAGTATAGCAGTGACAAGACATAATGCTACGAAAATATTCCAAGTGTTACGTTTCAAGGAAAAAATCCTGAGTTGAACTTTGAAACACCGATAGAATATAGCAGAGACACGGTAAACCACAAGACGAATCTATACAAAACATTTCAAGGCTAATATATCAATAAAAAAAATCCCAGAATGAACTTTGAAACATGGAGAGAGTGTTGCTATGAGAAGGCAAATCTTTATATAACAATTAGCATTGACAGGATAAATTACGAGACCACACTATAGAAATATTCCAAGTCTCACATTTCAACGAAAAATTTCAACCAGAACTATGAAATATCTAGAGATTTAAATAAGAACTATGAAATACGTCTAAAATATTCCAAGTCTCTCAGTTCAACGTACAATTCCAGAATGAACTTGGAAACTTCAACAGAGTGTAGCAGTGATATGGTGAACTACTACAAAAATGTTCCAAGTCTTACACTTCAAAGAAAAAATTCTAGGTGAACTGTAAAAGATCAACAAAGTGTAGCAGTGAAAAGGTAAATCATATTATAACACTGTAAAAATATTCCAAGGCTCCCATTTCAACGAAAAAATTCCAAAATAAACTTTGAAACATGAAGAGAGTGTAGCTTTGACAAGCTAAACCTTGACATAGCACTATAAAAATATTCCAACTCTGAGATTTCAAGGAAAAACTTGTAAAGTGAACCTTAAAAGATCAACAGAGTGTAGCAGTGACAAAACACAACGCTACGAAAGTATTCCAAGTGTTACATTTCAACGAAAAATCCTGAACTGAACTTTGAAACACCGACAGATTATAGTAGAGACACGCTCCGCCACGAGACGACACTATGAAAAATATTTTTAAGTCTTACATTTCAATGAAAAATTCCAAAATAAACATCGAAACATGAAGAAAGATCATTTACCTATGAGAAGGTAAATCAAGTCCTAACACCACAAAATTATTCCAAGTCTTGCATTTCAAGAAAAAATTCCAAATGAATAAAGAAATATCAATTGAATGTAACATTTACAGGCTAACTCAGTATAAAAATATTCCAAGTCTAACGTTCAAATGAAACAATTCCAAAGTGAACCTTTAGACACTAACAGAGCGTAGTAGTAACAAGACACAATGCCTCAAAAATATTCAAAGTCTCTCATTTCAGCGAGAAAATTAAAAAATTAACTTTAAAACATGAAGAGAGTGTAGCTAAGACAAGGTAAATCATGATATAACGCTATAAAAATATTCCAATTCTTGTATTTCAAGGAAAAAACTGCAAAGTGGACCTTATAACATCAATAGAGTATAGCAGTGACAAGACATAATGCTACGAAAATATTCCAAGTGTTACGTTTCAAGGAAAAAATCCTGAGTTGAACTTTGAAACACCGATAGAATATAGCAGAGACACGGTAAACCACAAGACGAATCTATACAAAACATTTCAAGGCTAATATATCAATAAAAAAAATCCCAGAATGAACTTTGAAACATGGAGAGAGTGTTGCTATGAGAAGGCAAATCTTTATATAACAATTAGCATTGACAGGATAAATCACGAGACCACACTATAGAAATATTCCAAGTCTCACATTTCAACGAAAAATTTCAACCAGAACTATGAAATATCTAGAGATTTAAATAAGAACTATGAAATACGGCTAAAATATTCCAAGTCTCTCAGTTCAACGTACAATTCCAGAATGAACTTGGAAACTTCAACAGAGTGTAGCAGTGATATGGTGAACTACTACAAAAATGTTCCAAGTCTTACACTTCAAAGAAAAAATTCTAGGTGAACTGTAAAAGATCAACAAAGTGTAGCAGTGAAAAGGCACAAAGCTACGAAAATATTCCATGTGTTTTATTTCAATGGAAAAATCATGAATTGACTTTTGAAAACTCGATAAAATACAGCAGTGACACGGTAAACCACAAGACGACACTATAAAAATATTCCAAGTCTTACATTTCAGCAAAAAAATTCCATTCAGAACAAGGAAACATCTACAGAATGTAACGAAGACAAGATACAATACGTCAAAAATATTCCAAGTTTCTCATTTGAACAAAAAAAAGATCCAGAATGAACAGGGAAACATCAACAGAGTTTAGCAGTGATATGGTGAACTAGTACAATGATATTCCAAGTCTTACACTTCAAGGAAAAATTCCAAAGTGAACTGTAAAAGATCGACAAAGTGTAGCAGTGACCAAAATAGTAAATCAAACGTCCTAAACCATAGATTTCAGACAACACACACCTATGAAAGGCTAAGAAATCTAGCTCAGAAAGGAACAAAATAGTAAGCCAAACATCAACAATTGTAGGTTTCAGACAAGACACCTATGAAGGAGTAAGAAAGCTAGCACAGAAAAAGTCATAAACAACAAACTGTACATCCTAAATCATAAGATTAATACGACATACACTTATGAAAAGCTAAGAAACCTAGCTTAGAATAGTCCAAAATAATAAGCGAAATATCCAAAATTTTGGGTTTCATACAACATACCCATGAAAGGCTAGGAAACCTAGCTCAGGTAACTCCAAAATAGCAAACTAGACATCCCAAATCATAAGTTTCAAGCAACAAACACCTACAAAAGGTTGTGAAACCTAGCTAAGAAAAGTCCAAACTAGTAAACAAAACACCCCAAATCATAGATTTCTGACAAAACAAACCTACGACAGGCTAAGAAACCTAGTTCAGAAAAGTGCGAAATAGTAAACCAAGCATCCCAAATGACAGGTTTCAGACAACAACCATGTACAAACGTTAAGAAATCAAGCTCAGAAAAGCCTGAAATAGGGAACTACGCATCTAAAATCATAATTTTATACAACACATACCTACAAAAGGCGAAGAAACCTAGCTCAGAAAAGCCTGAAATATTAAACCAATCATCCCAATCACAAGTTTCAGACAACACACACCTACGAAAAACTAAGAAACCTAGCTCAGAAAAGGCCCGAAATAGTAAATCAAGTATCTCAAATCATGAGTTTAATACAACACATACCTACGAAGTGCTAAGAAACCTATCTCAGAAAAGTTTGAAATAGTAAACCAACCATCCCTAATCATTGGTTTCATACAAAATACTAGGAAATCTAGCTCAGAAAAGTCCAAAATAGCAAACTATACATCCCAAATCATAAGTTTTATGCAGCACACACATACGAAAGGTTAAGAAACCTAGGAAAGAAAAGTCCAAAATAGTAAACCAAATATCTCAAATCATAGATTTCAGAAAACATACACACCTACGACAGGCTAAGAAACCTAGCTCAGAAATATTCAAAATAGTAAACCTAGCATCCCAAATCATAGGTTTTAGATAACACATCTACATACGTTAAGAAATCTAGCTCACAAAAGTCCGAAATAGTAAAACAAGAATCTAAAATTATAAGTTTCATACAACATATACCTCCGAAAGGCTAAGAAACCTACCTAAGGAAATCCTGAAACAGTAAACCAATCATCCAACCTATTATTAACCAACCTATCTCAGAAAAGCCCCGAAATAGTAAGCCAAAGATCTCAAGTCATATGTTTCAGACAACAAAAACCTACCAAAGACTAAGAAACCAAGCTCAGAAAAGCCCAAAATAGCAAACTATAAATCCCATGTCATAAGTTTCAGACAACACACACACACCTAGGAAAGGCTATAAAACCTAGATAAGAAAAAGGTCAAACTTGTAAACTGCACAACTCACCATCGACAGAGTTGAATTTTCTTGGTGCTCCAAAGAAATTTAATTTCTTATTGTCATGACAATGAACACATACATTTCCAAAAGTGCTACCACTTGTACTTGTTTCATAGTTCAAATACTCCTCCTTATCAGCTTGCAATGCTACAATATCACTCATGTGAATACACGTTCTTATAAAAAAGAATTCTAAGTCCAAAAATAGCCAGTCCAAAAAAAGTGCTACTACAGACATTATTTTTCTAATAGTAATAGTCACGACTAACATATTTATATCATTCCCATTTTGTATTTTGAAAAAATTAAATGAAATTTTTCCTTTTTTGTGTATATTTCATGTCATTCTAAGACAGGTAAAATAAAAAGTTGAATAAAAAGTTCAAAAAAACAAAAAAAGTATAAAAAAATGGCGGGGGGAGGCAAAAATTTGGAGGCAGGTGGCTTCTTGGAGGTTGAGGTCCTTGGTGGTTAGGGTCATTAGTGTTTGTGGTCCTTCATGGTTCAAATCCATAACCATCTCACTAGTTGATTTCTAAGGCTTTCTAAGGATTGTTCTGAATTTCTATTCTAAAATTCTTTTCTTGGCATCTAAATCTTTATTAGTTTCAACTTTATAGTATACTACAATGCTAAGGAATATTATACATTACCCTATTCCTTCAATATGTACTTGTGTATTATAGCAACTACATCCAAGAAGTGAAAGCTAGGTCAAGTCAAAAGCTAGGTAAATTGGTAATAGTGTATTATACAGAACACGGCCAAGAAGTAAAGCTAAGCTAAGTCACAAAATGTTCCTGTCATCGCTAACCGTTTTCCATGGATTCATACCAATGATATTATTCCAAATTTATGTTAAATTGCGTTAGACTTACCATCCTCTCAGACATACCTAAACTGGTAAGCAGTTTTAACTTTTTTGCCTCTTTCATACAATCCAGAATATTATCGACCTCTGTTTCATCCCTATTATTCAATCACCAATTAAGATCATTCAGGGCAGAGTTATGCAAATGAAATACCTTTTCAAATTGTTGTAGCCTTATGAAAATGATTTAGCTTTTTATCATTATTAGTTACAGCTAATAATGCCATCAATTCTGGGGGATATGCAAAATAGCTTTAAGCTAGAGGTTATTAGACTGTTTGACAAATTTTGACTCAGAAACATATCCGGCTTAGCTGTACATTTAGTTCAAAGGATTATTCAGGATTTTTTTCGTTGAAATGTAACACTCGGAATATTTTCGTAGCGTTGTGTCTTGTCACTGCTACACTCTGTAGATCTTTTAAGGTTCACTTTGCAATTTTTCCTTGAAAAGCCAGACTTGGAATATTTTTATGGTGTTATGTCCTGATTTTACCTTGTCATAACTACACTCCCATCATGTTTCAAAGTTTATTTTGTAATTTTTTTCGTTGAAATGAGAATCTTGGAATATTTTTATAGTGTTATGATGTGACTTACCTTTTCCCTTCTACCCTCTTTTGATGTTTTAAAGTTCATTTTGGAAGTTTTTCGTTGAAATGAGAGACTTTGGATATTTTTGTAGTAGTTCACCCTATCACTGCTATATTCTGTCGGTGTTTCAAAATTCAATTCAGAATTTTTTGGTTGAAATGTAACACTTGGAATATTTTTGACGTGTTGTGTCTTGTCACTGCTACACTGTTGCGATCTTTTAAGGTTCACTTTGTAATTTATTCATTGAAGTGTAAGAATTTGAATATTTTTGTAGTACTTCACTATATCCCTCGTAGCGTTGTGACCTGTCAATTCTACACTTTGTTGATCTTTTACGGTTAACTTTGGAGTTTTTTTCATTGAAATGTAAGACATGGAATATTTTTTTAGTATCGTCTCATGGTTTACCGTGTCTCTGCTATATTCTGTCGGTGTTTCAAAGTTCAATTTAGGTTTGATTTTTTAGACAGCATTTCAGACAGCACACATCTACAAATGCTAAGAAATCTAGCTCAGAAAAGTCCGAAATAGTAAACCAAGCATCTAAAATCACAAGTTTCATACAACACATACCTACAAAAGGCGAAGAAACCTAGCTCAGTATTGTGTTAAATAGTAAGCCAATCATCCCAAATCAAAGGTATCAGACAACACACACCTACGAAAGGCTAGGAAACTTAGATCAGAAAAGTCCAAAATGGCAAACTATACATCCCAAATCATAAGTTTCATGCAACACACACATACGAAAGGTTGAGAAACCTAGCTAAGAAAAGTACGAAATAGTAAACCAATCATCCTAATCATTAGTTTCAGACAACCGACACCTACGAAAGACCAAAAAACTAGCTCAGAAAAGCCCCGAAATAGTAAATCAAACACTTCAAGTCATGTGTTTCAGACAACACAGACCTACGGAAGACTAAGAAACCTAGCTTGGAAAAGCCTAAATAGTAAACCAATCATCCTAATCATTAGTTTCAGACAACAGACACCTACGAAAGACCAAAAAACTAGCTCAGAAAAGCCCCGAAATAGTAAACCAAACATATCAAGTCATGTATTTTAGACAACACAGACCTACGGAAGACTAATAAACCTAGCTCAGAAAAGCCCGAAATAGTAAACCAATCATCCCAGTCATTAGTTTCAGACAACACACATCTACAAAAGACTAAGAAACCTAGCTCAGAAAAGCCCCGAAATAGTAAACCAAACATCTCATGTCATATGTTTCAAATAACAAACACCTACGAAAGACTAAGAAACCTAGCTTAGAAAAGCCCGAAATAGCAAACTACACATTCCATGCATGTCATAGGTTTCATACAACACACACACACCTAGGAAAGGCTCTGAAACTTGGATCAGAAAAGGGTTGAATTAGTAAACAACACAACTCACCATCATAAGAGCTGAATTCTTTTGGTACTCTAAAGAAATTTAATTCCTTACTGTCATGACAATGCACGGATAAATTTTCAATAGAGCTGCAATTTGTACTTGTTTCATTGTTCACATACTTCGTCATGTCAGCATTCAATGCTGCAATAACACTATCATGTGAACGCATTTTCTTATGAAAATTTTTTATGTCTAATAAAGTTCAGTCCAAACTAAGGAAAGGGGGCCCCTTGGAGTTTGGGGAGAGGGGGCCTTTGGAGGTTGAGATCCTTGGTGGTTAGGGTTATTGGTGGTTGCGGTCTTTGATGGTTCAACTCCATAACCATTTCACTAGTTGATTTCTAAGGATTTCTAAGGATTGTTCTAAATTTATATATCAAAATTCTTTTCTTTGCGTCTACATCTTTATTAGTTCTAACTTTTTAGTATACTAAAATGCTAAGAAATATTATACATTACCCCCATCCTTTAATATTTACTTGTGTATTATAGCGAGCACATCCGAGAAATCAA
This sequence comes from Artemia sp. Qi Xiang Cuo, assembly GCF_049724085.1. Classification (NCBI taxonomy): domain Eukaryota; kingdom Metazoa; phylum Arthropoda; class Branchiopoda; order Anostraca; family Artemiidae; genus Artemia; species Artemia sp. Qi Xiang Cuo. The sequence goes on from NC_142805.1 coordinate 10,496,570, forward strand.
AGCTAGGTCAATTCAAAAGCTAGGTAATTTGGTATTTGTGTATTATACAGAACACAGCCAAGAAGTAAAGCCAAATTAAGTCACAAAATCTTCCTGTCATCGCTAACCGTTTTCCATAGATTGATAACAATGATGTTAATCCAAATTTATATTAAATTACGTTAGACTTACCATCCTCTCAGACTTACCTTAACTGGTAAGCAGTTTTAACTTTTTTACCCCTTTCATACAATCTAATTAAAAATAAGAATATTATCGAGCTCTAAATAATAAAAATAAGAATATTATTTTCACCCCTAATATTCAATCATCAATTAAGATCATTCAGAGCAGAGTTATGCAAATGGAATAAATTTTCGCAAATTTTGTTAGCTTTATGAAAATGATATAACTTTTTATCATTATTAGTTAAGTGTCAGAGTGAACAAATTCTTTATAAACATTCTTTATCGATAACGTTTGTCGGATACGTCGGATAAGACAAAATCTATGTATTAGAATGAATAAATTCTTTATCAAACTTTTTTCTCGGTTACATCAGATAACATTCACGAAATCTAAGTATCAGAGTGAATAAATTCCTTATCATCGTCCTTTGTCAGATATGCCTGATAAAATTGAGTAAATATAAGTATCAGAGTGAATATATTCTGTTTCAATGTCTTTTGACAGATACTTTAGGTAACACTGATAAAATTTTAGTATCAGAGTGGACAAATTCTTTTTTAACATTCTTTATCGATAACGTTTGTCGGATACGTCGGATAACATTGACAAAATATATGAATTAGAAGGAATAAATTCTTTGTCAACATCTTGTGTCGGATATGTTGGGATAAAACTGATAAAATCTAAGTATCAGAGTGAATAGATCCTTTATTAACATCCTTTTCTGGAAATGTCAGTTAACATTATTAAAACCTAAGTGTCAGAGTGATTAAATTCTGTATCAACTTCTATTGTCAGATACATGGGATAACATTGACGATATCTAAGTATCCGAGTGAAAAAATTTTTCTATCAGCATCTTTGTCGGATAAATCGGATAAAATTGAAAAAATCTAATCATCAGATTGATTAAATTCTTTATCAACATGTTTTGTCGGATACGTCGGATAAAATTATCAATCTAAGTATCAGAGTGAATGAATTCTTTATCAACTTGTTTTGTCTGTTACACTAGATAACATTCACAAAATCTAAGTATCAGACTGAATAAATTATCTACCGACATCCTTTGCCAGATAATTAGGTTAACATTATCAAAAACTAGGTGTCCGAATGATGAAATTCATTAGCAAAATCTATTGCCACATACATGGGATATTATTGATAAAATATGAGTATCCTAGCGATTAAATTATGTCTGTCAACATTGTTGTCAGATACATTGGATAATATTGACTAAATCTAAGCATCAGAGGGAATAAATTCCTTATCAATGTCTTTTGACAGAAAAGTTTGATAACACTGACAAAATTTAAGTATCAAAGTGAGCAAATTGTTTATTACAATTCTTTATCGGTATCATTTGTCGGATATATCAGATAACATTGACAAAATCTATGTATTAGAATGAATAAATTCTTTATCAACATCTTTTGTCGGATACATCAGCTAACATTCACGAAATCTACGTATCAGAGTGAATAATTTCCTTATCATCGTTTTTTGTTAGATTTACCCGATAAAATTGAGAAAATCTAAGTATCAGAATGAATAAATGCTTTATCAACATCTTTTGTCAGATATGTCAGATAAAATTGACAAAATCTAAGTTTCAGAAGCGAATAAATTCTTTATCAGCATCTTTTGTTGAATACATCAGTTAAAATTCACAAAATCTAAGTATCAGAGCTAATAAATCCATTATCATCATCATTTGCCAGATACGCTTGATAAAATTGAGAAAATCAAAGTATCAGAGTGAATAAATTCGTTATAAATGTCTTTTGAAAGATATGTTTAATAACATTGACAAAATCTAAGTATCAAATTAAATGAATTCTTTAATCAGATTTTTTTATCAAGATCAGTTTTCGGTTATGTCGGATAATATTGACAAAATCTATGTATTAGAATGAATAAATTCTTTATCAACATCCTTTGTCGGAACGTCAGATAAAATTGACAAAATCTAAGTATCAGAGTGAACAAACTCCTTATGAATATCCTCTGCTGAATACGTCGGATAACACTATCAAAATCTAAGTAACAGATTGATTAAACTCTATATTTACATCCTTTGTCGGATACATAGGATAACATTGACAAAATCCAAGTGTCCGAGTGAATAAATTCATTATCAACATTCTTTGGATACGTTGGATAACATCATCAAAATCTAAGTTTAGAGTGATTAAATTCTATAACAACATCCTTTTTTCGGATACAGAGGATAAAATTGACAAAATCTAGGTGTCAGAGTGAATAAATTCTGTATCAATGACTCTTGACTGATATTTTTGGTAACACTGATAAAATTTAAGTATCAGAGGGAACGAATTCTTTATTAACATTATTTATCAATAACATTTGATAGGGCGAGATAAAATTGAAAAAATCTAAGTATCGAAGTGAATAAATTTGATATCAACGTCTTTATCGGATACATCAGATAACATTCATAAAATATAAGTTTAGATGTTGTGAATGTTATCTTATGTATTAGACGAAGGAATTTGATAAAGAATTTATTCACTCTAATACATCGATTTTGACAATGTTATCCAACGTATCTGACAAAGAATTTTGATAAAGAATTTATTCAATCTGATACTTAGATTTAGTTAATTCTATCCGATTTATCTGACGATGATTTGATCGAAATATTTATTCACTCTGATTCTTAGATTTCGTCAATGTTATCCCATATATCTGACAATAGATGTTGATATAGAATTTCATCACTCTGACTCTTAGGTTTTGATAATGTTAACCAACATATTCGGCAAAGGATGTTGATAAAGAATCTATAGGTTCTGATACTTAGATTTTATCAATTTTTTCCTGACCTATCCGAAAAAAGGTGTTGATAAAGAATTTATTCATTCTGATACTTAGATTTTTTTCCATGTCAACCTATCTGTTTGACATATGATGTATGCAAATTCCTTTTCTCACATCACCGTGTTTTATAGGGATTCTGAATGTTTGATATGCCAGCATACTCTAAAAAATAATGAACACATAACAATGTAATGCATAATATATTTTTAATGAAACAACGTCATGTAGAATATTACTACAAAAAAAATATAATTATACATTATTAATATCAATGAACAACTTTGGACATTTTGAATCTGTTCCATGAAATAGTTCACCATGTTCTCTCTTGCTATTGTGGGTATTGTCTTCTCTTAGTTCGTTATCAGTAGAATAATCATTATTCCATTTTCAGTCATACACAATTTTTACTGGTGTGTCACCGACAGGTTCAATATGTGTTTCGTCTTTGATGTTATTTGGTTCATTGACTTGTTGATCAATGGTAGTAACGTTTGCTGGCACTTTGGTTTTCATCGATTCATCTTTCTATTCCTTATTGATATTTTCTGCCAATGCCCTTTTAAATTTTCTGGCAATTCACTGTCTATTATCACATTTTTTACAAAGGTAAGAGTTCCGGCTCGTAGACAAGATATAGTTTACAATATTAGTAGAAAAGCAGGCTTTTCTTTTCCCCATTGCTTTCATTTGAATGCTAATACCTAAAAGAGGACGATTGGTTCTATCAACAGGTAGCATGTTACCAGAGGCACTAGCAAGAAGATACCCTCTTCATCAACCATTATTTTTATGTTGGTACTCTCTTTGAGTACTAACTTCTCTGAAAATGATACTTTCACATATCCATCTTTTGTACAATGGAATTTTTTTGGTACTCCAAAGAAATTTAATTCCTTATTGTCATGAAAACGCACGCATATATTTCAGATAGTGCTACCACCTGTACTTGTTTCAGAGTTTAAATACTTCTCCTTGTTAGCATTCAATGCTACAATAACACTATCATGTGAACACAGTTTCTTAAAATGCTTCATCTTCACTTTTCTTAAAGATACGAATTATGTGTTTATCCTTCCACGGCGTAAAAAATACTGATCTAATACATGCAATAAACTATGTGATATCGATAAGCTGCCATATAGAACCAATGGGAGAGCCGCGTCGTGCCTATGAGCAAGCATAGAGTACGATTGGTAGAGCCGCAAGCATATTTCATGACATTTTAAGATACGTAAAAAACAGTTGAATAATTTCCAAGTCCAAAAAAATTTAGTCTAAAAAAAGCTGCTACTACAAATATTATTTTTCTAATGGTATAAGAGTCTTGACTAATATATCTGTACTATTTTCATTTTGAGTTTGGAAAATATTAAATGTAATTGGAATTTCGATAAGCTGCCATATAGAACCAGTGGGAGAGCCGCGTCGTGCCTATGAGCAAGCATAGAGTACGATTGGTAGAGCCGCAAGCATATGTCATGTCATTTTAAGATACGTTAAAAAAAGTTTAATAATTTCCAAGTCCAAAAACATTAAGTCCAAAAAAAGCTGCTACTACAAATATTATTTTTCTAATGGTATAAGAGTCTTGACTAATATATCTGTACTATTTTCATTTTGAGTTTGGAAAATATTAAATATAATTTTTTATTTTTTAAGTATGTTTTATTTCATTCTAAGACAAGTAAAAAAAGTTGAAAAAAATATACAATGTTAAAAAATAATTAAAAGAGTATAAGAAATGGGGAGAGGGGCCCCACTAAAAGTTGGAAGGAGCCCCCCCCCCTTGGATGTTTGGAATAGGGGTCCCTTGGAGGCGGTGGTCCTTGGTGGTTAGGGTATTTGATGATTGCGCTCCTTGATTGTTCAAACCTATAATCATCTCAACTGTTGTTAGAGCACATTTTTTATCGACAACAATGTTCAAATGGTACTTGTGTATAATACAGAACACAACCGAGAAGTAAAGCTGGGTCAATGCATAAGGTCATCTTGTCATCGTTAACCATTTCCATAGGTTGATGCCAACGATGTTATTCGGGTTTATAATAAATTACCTAAGAGTTAGCAGCCCCTTCGGGCTTAACTTAACTGGTAAGTAGTTTAACCCTTTTTTAGCACTTTTACACAATCTAATTAAAATAATCGTTTCCGTAGATTGATGCCAACGATGTTATTCCAAATCTATAATAAATTGCCAAAGAGTTAGCCACCTCTTCGGGCTTGGCTTAACTGGTAAGCAGTTTAACCCTTTTTTTAGCACTTTCATACAATCCAATTAAAATAATCGTTTCTTAGATTGACACTGATGATGTTATCCCAAGTTTATAATAGATTGCCTAAGAGTTAGCAACTCCATTGGGCTTAGCTTAACTGGTAAGCAGTTTAACCCTGTTTATTACTTTCATACAATCCAATTAAAATAATCGTTTTCCGTAAATTGATACCATCGATGTTATTCCAAATTTGTAATAAATGGCCTAAGAGTTACCAACCCCTTCAGCCTTACCTTAACTGCTAAGCACTTTAACCCTTTTATACAATCTTCAAACAATCCAATTAAAATAGTCGTTTCCGTATATTGAGACTGATGATGTTTTCCAAATTTATATGATAGTGCCTAAGAGTTAGCAACCCCTTTGGGGTTAGCTTAACTGGTAGGCAGTTTAACCCTTTTTTAGCGCTTGCATACAATCCAATTAATATAATCGTTTCCATAGATTGACACTGATGATGTTATTCCAATTTTATAATAATTTGGCTAAGACTTAGCAACCCCTTCGGATTTAGCTTAACTCGTAAGTAGTTTAACCGTATTTACTACTTTCATACAAACCAATTAAAATAATCTTTTTCCGTAGATTAATGCCAATGATGTTATTCCAAATTTGTAATAAAGCGTCTAAGAGTTGGCAACCCCTTCGGGCTTACTTAAATTCTAAGCATTTTAACCCTTTTTACCATCTTCATACAATCCAATTAAAATAACCGTTTCTGTATATTGAGACTGATGATGTTATTCCAGATTTATATTAAATTGCCAAAGAGTTACCACCCCTTCGGGCTTACATTAACTGCTAAGCAGTTTAACCCTTTTTTACCACCTTCACAAAATCCAATTAAAATAATCGTTTCCGTAGATTGAGACTGATGGTGTTATTCCAAATTTATATTAAATTGCCTAAGAGTTACCACCCCCTTCGGGCTTACATTAACTGCTAAGCAGTTTAACCGTTTTTTACCACCTTCATAAACCCCAATTAAAATAATCGTTTCTGTAGATTGAGACTGATGATGTTATTCCAAATTTATATTAAATCGCCTAAGAGTTACCACCCCCTTCGGGCTTACCATAACTGGTAGGTAGTTTAACCCTTTTTGACCACCTTCATACAATCTAATCAAAAGTATTCTTGAACTATGTTTCACCCCTATTATTCAATTACCAGTTAAGATCATTCATTGCAGAGTTATGTAAATGCTATACCATTTTTCGCAAATAGAGTTATTTTTACGCAAATGGTACAAAAAACATGATTATTTTCCCTACGGCTGAAACCAGCATTTTCACATAAAGCCCATTCAACTATTGAACACCTTATACCAACGTCTCTTGTAGGCTTCAAATCTATTACACTTCTGAGCATATTCTTTGTACAGTTGATAGTAATTAATTCCATATGCTATCATTAAACCTACTATTGAATGCTAATCGCCTAAAGCTTGGCTGTTGACCATTTTACAGAAAAGTCCCATAAACATTTGAACACGTTGAAAATCAGTCCTTATATTTAAGTCCGATTACTATGCTAATCATGTTACCATATATTAAGTACCCTCTATATTCCTTGTCTATGATTGGTCCAGAAAATGGGTGTTGACACAGAAACCCGTCTGGTAAGGCATGTCCCTTCCTTAGTAATAGCCCGTGGTAACGCATATTACGCAATCACTTGTGAAAGTACTAGATACCTGTCCGTGGTAAGGCATATTATGCAATCACTCATAGCGTCAATAGATGCATTACTTAGTATTTTTAGAGAAGGCTCAATAAACCTTTGAACCCACTATACCAAGATCTTTTAGTTATGCTATTGAACCATAGAAACCCGTCTGATTGCTTGGTCGCATTATAGATCCATAATATAACATGTTTGCTTGCCTTATAGGTCCATGATAAAGATTTTTTGGTCGCTTTATAGGCCCATAATAAAGAGGGTTTGATCGCTTTATACGTTCTAGTTTTCGGCCTTATGCATGCTTACTACTAAGACCTTCATAAAGTCCCATATGGTTTGCAAAAAGTGCAATTTGGGTGGAAAAGCTGGGTCGGACATTTGGACACAATTAAGAGCTAATTATGGGGTCATGTATAAACTGATTTTTGTTTTTAATTGTTCTTTGTGAATTTGCCTTAATAAAATAACTAAAAAGTGCCACATGGCACCCAAAAAGTGTACTTAATTTTTTTTTCATTAAAAAAAACACAAAAAAACTTTTAGTTGACCTAATAATTTTGTCTCCCATTTATTGTGGAACAACTTCCGCTCCCCCTCTTGTCGTCTCTATAAACGGTGCCACTGTTTATTGCTTATAGGTTGTTTTTTAGGGGCTTAGTCCAAAATTCTCATATAATTTTCTTAGCCGTTGTTTAGAGAAATACATAGAATTAAACAGATAAGCAAAGGAACAAGGGTAAAGGAAGAAAGGGTGTATACACAATTTATATTTAAGTTTGTAACGAATGTTTTTCTTTTTTTTTAATTCAATTTGCCCAAAACTGAGACCTTCAAATAAAAACAATCCGAAATTGGTTTGTATATGAAACATCTGCGATTTATAACGCTTCAACTTTTATCCTATTTAGTCTCTAGTAAATAGAAATGTTTAAAGATGTGGGATAGATCTGGGAAGCAAAAAATTATCTGTGACGAAGAGAGGGGTAGAGGATTGTAGCCCCCTAGAAAATAGCGTAGTTTCTAGACATGCAACTAGTACTCATTTCATTTTGTAGCGTAAATCTTTGAAATAATTCTAGACTTTGATTTATAAATTTTTACTTTGTGATATTTTTCCACAGAATTGCTACCCAAGAATTGTACGGACAAATGAGACATTTGCTCACGATTTTTGCCATTTAGTTTTTTCTACTTCTGCCTTATATGTTTCAATCCATAGTTTTACAAAATATTTTACCGGGGGGTGCCTTGCTCTGTATATTTTGAACTGGAAGCAAGCAAATGGGTAGGTGAATGTTTGAAGCTTCAAAAACTATGATTGTAGGCCCTAATTTTCACACTTCATAAAAAGTAGTTCAGGTCAATTCGGTCCCAGACACAGGGAGATGGTGTAAATCTAATATTAAGTCCCCTCCCCCAAACAAAGTTTATTTTTGCTTTTATTTAATTCACTTTGACTAAGAAATGAGTGGGATAGGATTTTGATGTTTAAAAAGCATGGATTGTCGACTACTTGTCATAGAATTCAAGAGATAGTTCTAAAAAAAGTGCTAAAACCTTAGATTCTTCGATTTCTTTTACTTAAGAAAAAAAAAAGAAAAAGGACTTAATTACAATAAAATGAAATGAATATACAGTAAGAGGGGTCTGATTTTCATTTTGTTCAATTGTAAATCAAAATGCAGCAGTTTCGAAGAAGTCGTTTGTGTACCCCTATTTAATCTGGTAAACGAAAAATTTATGTCGTCACAAGAAGTGCGGAAAGGGAAGGTAGTATTTCTTTAGAGAAATTTTTTTGCGGGAGAAACTTTCCGTTGGGGTTTGGAGGACTTCTTTGAAGCATTTTCCACATAGATGGGTTTTTGACCTGACCTTAAAAATTATCAGAAATAGAATAAAAAACAGGTTTCAGGTGGAACCGTCCACAACAAATTTTCTTGTGGGGATTTGCAGTGAAGATTAAATTTTCTTGGGGTAATTTCCTGGGGAGGATTTTAAGCGGGAGGAACTTTCCATGGAGGAACTTTTTGTGGAGGGGGAAGTGGATTTTCTTGCATTATTTGAAAAATGATGAGAACTTAAATTGAAAAAAAAATTTGTTTGTCCAGATTAAAGTGAGAAGCAGCGCTAAAACTTGAAAAGCGTGCTAATTATCTCGTTTATGAAAAGGGCTGACCTCCTTTAATACCCTCACTCCTTACGCTAAAGAATGACCTTTTTCACAAATGCTTAACGAACGACTCTTGAAACACAAGGGCTGTTTGATTATAATCGGAGTCTTTCTCCACAACACTAAGAAATTTTAGCATGAAGAGATGGGTATTGAGGAGGGGCAGTCCTTTTGTATACGGAATAATTTCTCTTTGTTTTAAGTTTGAATACTGGTTCTTACTTTCAGTGGAAAAACGTGTTTTTTTTATTTAGTTATTTAATAAAAACTTCTCCTGCAAAATAATTTTTTCAAAAAAAAGTAAAGTGCTTCATTAAACTAAAAATGAGTTGAATTCAAGACAAATAATCTTTTTATACGTAAGACTACAATACATTACAATCAATAAATATATGAAACCCAAAACGAACAGAAATTAGAGGAAATAACTGAGTCAAACTCAAAACAAGCAGACATTAAGATCAGTAGGGCTGACGCCCCCGATGCCTTCTAAAGACCAGCATAATTTATAATTTACTGATAACAATCTTTATTTTGAACTGAGTATTTCTATTTCTCATAATATCGCAAAATACACCATAATAACCAAGAAAAGGCTTTACTAAAAATAAATAATGAAAAAAACTAATGAATGTGGATTGCCAGTTGAATTATATTCAACTTTATATGTTGTGAAGCGTTATTTGTGGTATTTGGGGGTTGTAGTCGCAGATGCCTTTATTCTCCCTTTATAGGGGAGATAAACTCTGGCCCTAAGGTAATTAAACTTTGGTAGCGTGCCTTAGGCTGTGACCGAACTAATGAGGCGTACCGACTGGGAATGTTCGAGAGGCTAAAAATAGATCGTAGAGAGGTTGTCTAAAATACAATACTTTTATTCATTTAACATATAATATAATCGGATATATTCTGTCTACTGTGACTGGCTGTCCCAAGTAGACCACAAGTCTAAAAAAAACAACAATAATATATAAATAGATACTTAGACACTTACAATGATAAGACAAAGTCCCAAAGTATTTCTAAGACAACGGACCAGAGGTCAGTCCGGCATAAAAGTTAGCATAAGATTCCCCCTTCCGATAAAATGTAGCTTTTATACATTTTTATCAACCAAACCTTCCCACGTAATTGCTAGGAAGTGGTAATTTCTCAATTTCCCGTTAAAAAGAACTTAGCAGGATATGTTCCTTATCTTAATAAAAAGTGGTATTTCAAAACTTTATATTTGCGTCTTATATATTTTTACTAAATTACTAATTAACTAAATTAGAAAGCTTTACCACATATAGCCCATGTGTACATAGTGTATTTTGATTAAGTTCAACACCGCCTTTAATGTTTTTCTGAAAGTTTATCTAATGCCCTTAATTTTAGTAACAGTAGTAGGCATAGTAGGAGAAGTAATAGGAGCAGTATTAGTGATAGATGTAGAATTAGTCGTATTGAGCAATAGTATTCATATTGTAACTTTCTGATCTAGTCCAACAACTTCTCCTCAAGCCCTGATAATTTCAACTTAATACTTTAAGTGGTTTACTACATATTACTAGTACATCTTATTTATAGCCTGCATATACATAATGCGTTTTGATAGTCTCCACCATTCTTCTCAAAAGTAACTGAAATGTTCCAATTAAAATTGATTAACCTTAGTCATATTAATACTAACAGCAGTAGTAGTAGAACTACTACTAGTAGGAGTAGCCTGTACGTAGGTTAGGATAACCCATAGCCCATAGAATAACCCACAAACACCAGTAAGGGGTAATGACTTCGGGAAACTAGATGCCATCAAACATAGTATATAAATGAAAAAATGACAGACAATACACTCAATCTTCAAGAAAATCTCTTAAAGCATATATCCGAGTTCAACCTATCTAAGTTTCCTGGTCACACAGTTGACGCCCTCCAACCTCTTTTTCCAGTAGGAAAATAAGAGTAATGTTAGTTTTAAAAAAATAAATTAAGGTAAAAAAATAGACATAAAAATGTGCTCTCTGAAACATTAAGCACTTATCTTCCTCCCAAGGATGTAACGATCCACTACTCCTCCATAGTTGCTTATGGAAAAAGTTCTCCCAGACAATTCCATCCTCACTGACAGTTTTCCCATTGTAAATTTCTTGAGGACGATTCAGCCTAAAAAATTCTATTGAGCATACTATCATATGAAAAAAGACCTGTTTTGTTTTATTTTGATCGTTTTTCAGGTATTGGCGGAATCTCCCTATGTCGAAATTTTTCCCAGAAATCACACTCCAATAAAAAATTTCCCCCCGGAGGATTTATGTTGGTGATATTTCCTCCATGTAGAGTTTCTCCCGTGGATAACCCTGCCCTCGCAAAAATAGGCCATGGAGATATATTTATTTGATCTTTCAACTATACTGAACAAAATTGATATCTCTATTGGAGAAAGTTTCTTTTGGACTACTTTAGGGGAAAAACCGCACAGGAGGAGGGCTAGTTGTCCTTCAAGGTTTATGGTCAGTCAAAAAAAGGTACAGGAACTTTCAAATTTGGTTCAAATGAGACCTCTCACGATCTTCTAAGATTGATATGATCATCCCTTGGAAGAACAAAGAAAAAAAAAACCACAAGCATCAATGATCTTTCTTCAGTCCAAAAAATCAAAATTCCGTATTTTCTCAGATGAGAGTTTGAAACCTCTGTAGTAGAGTCCCCTGATACGCTGAATATAATGGTGCAGATTTCAGCAAATTCCCCGATTTTTAATGATTGTTCTCCCCATTTTTTGAATGTCTGGCAAATTTTTCCAGTTTCAGGCATCAAGTTGAAACCTTCAACAACCTTTTTTGCCGGATGAAGGAGGGGGAAAGTGTATGCTGACCTTCAACGTGGAAAATAAGAAATGGAGGAGAGAGGTGATCTGTTAATTTTGGACAGATATTGAACAGCACAAGCCTGATAGTAGTTAAGCTTAGCATACTAGGCTAGCCTGTCACTTTATTTGTTTGTAGGAAACAAGCAAAATAATTTTTTAACTGTAAAAAATGTTAGCAGTCAAGAATTTTTAATGAACAATTACAGTATTAATATTTTTGAATATTGGGCTTCAAATTTTCTAATAACAATTCAATCATTAGAGAAACTTTCTAAAAATGTTAGCCAACAATTGTTGTTAGCCATGGAAACCCAATTTTGCAGGTATCAAACACCAAATTTGCAGGATTTCTACAAGAGTTCGGGGAATGGAGTCGAAAATCAGAGGTAAATAAAAAAGTGGGAGGGGTAGGTAAACTTTAAATTTTGAATGGGGGATCATCTGTAAAATGTTGTGTGTCTGGTAACTCAACAGTATTACGCTATAAGTTCCTTTGGCAATTAGAATCTTATCACGTCTAAGCTTGAAAGCAAGTCAGAAGACACTATATGGTACGTGGCTGTCAAAATAGTGTATCTGCAATACCTCTTTATTTTCTTAGACTATCAAGCATAAATTTTGAGGGAGTATTAGAGCTGCCAAATAAAATTCAAGTTATGATTTAAAGGGAGGGTACAGAGGATACGGGGGAGGGCTCAAGTATTTTTTTTCTCATGTTCACCCAAACATTTTTGTTCTACAAGCCTATATGGTAATTCTATTCTATTCACTGTTAAATCGTTACTTCAATAAAAGACCATATAAGTTTCCCGGTGATCTAAAAATCAATTGCTGGTTAAGTAGCAATGTTGGCAAAAGGAAGCTTTGTGTATCCATGTTATCAAAATTGTTCATCTTCATTATCTCAGGAACAAACTGAAATTAGGATTTACTTGAAAGTATTTGGAGATGTTTGTGGGGCGGGCAAATTGATCTTGACTTTTGACTGAAAAGGAGGGTCAGACGGTAATTGTAGAGAAATGTGTGTCTAGATTGGAAACGCATCCAGTATTTTAGTTCGGGGGGGGAGGTACTAATTTTTTTTTTTTTGGGGGGGGGGGTGTTACACAAAAAATCTCAAAAAACGCATACAAAATTTGTTCATGTCCATTTTTGTTACGTTTTGACGAGTCAAACAAATATTTCGGGAGGGAGGGGGGGATCAAACCGGGTAACCCCCCTGGATACGGCCTTGGTCTAGAGTAGTATGTTACCTACCATTTCTGGGACTTTATGTTCCTTCCGGTATTTTTGTCCCACTTTACGTTCCTTGACATCTTTCCAGTGCATGTTTGAATTCTACGACGCTCCCGTACAAACTGGTTTTTTTCTGGTTGTTAAGTCTACATTTAAGTACACTCTTGGTCAAGAGGAACGATTATAGCTTGATTAGCGAGTAGGATTTTAATAAAAGGAATAGTTTTCCTTACAATTAATATTAGTAAGATACTTGGATTCAAAGAGAATAGTTTTTTTTTTTATTTGAGAGGATATTAGTGGAGAGAAAAAAAATAATTCCAGAGCATGTACTTATGGATTTGGGTGGATTATGTTCCTTCCTCTGCTATTCTAAGGGTTTATGTTCCCTCCCATGTTATTCTAAGGGTTTATATTCCCCCCCCCATGCTATTTTAGGGGCTTATGTTCCCTCCCATAATATTCTAAGGGGTTATGTTCCCTCCCATGCTATTCTAGGAGCTTATGTTCCTTCTTATGCTATTCTAAGGGCTTATGTTCCCTCCCACGCTATTTTAAGGGCTTATGTTCCCCCCCATGCTATTCTAGGAGATTATGTTCCGTCCTATACTATACTACGGGATTCTGCTCCATCCCATGCTACTTTAAGGGTTTATGTTCCCTCCCATGCTATTATAAGGGTTTATGTTCCCTTCCATGCTATTCTATAGCGCTATGTTCCATCCATGGGGGGGGGGTATGTTTTTCATGGGGACCGCGTCTTATCAACCAATTCGGGCGGACAAAACAGCACCGGTGTAAAGTCAAATGCAGTGTTCTTGGACATGAACTCATTGTACCCCTCGGCAATGTCAAACTACTCTTTGCCGTGTGGGAACTATCAATGGCTTGAGAATCCTTGTGAGTTCCCCGACATTACCACCGTCGAGGACAATGGGCCACAAGGATGGTTTTTTGAAGTTGACGGTCACATTCCGCTGGCGCTTCACGACTCAGTCAAAGATTTTGTCTTTCCCTGTATCAATGGGCCCGTGAGCAGGGACTCTCTGAGCCCCTACAATCGATCATTGATTGAGGATATGGGGATGCACGGGACTCCCTCCAAACAGAAACTGATTGCTGATTTGGACCCTAAGGAGAATATCGTTGTTCACCATGTGCTTTGGTTAAGAATGCCTCACGGGTAATTAAAGGATGGGGTGCTTGCATCAACAATACAAAGAATAAGCTCAGTTCAGCATGGTCGAAAAAAATACAATAAATATTTCTTTTAGGATAACATAATCCCCCACACCCCCTCGGGCGAAGGTCTGCAAGTTATGAACTTGGCCCAATGTTTACATGAAGTATTAGTACTTGGAGTATACAAAAGTTTTAAGGGGGACGTTTGTCTGGTAGTTGGGGGTGGGTGAATCGGAGGGTTACGTGGGGAGGATTTGTCTTTCCCTGTATCAATGGGCCCGTGAGCAGGGACTCTCTGAGCCCCTACAATCGATCATTGGTTGAGGATATGGGGATGCACTGGACTCCCTCCAAACAGAAACTGATTGCTGATTTGGACTCTAAGGAGAATATCGTTGTTCACCATGTGCTTTGGTTAAGAATGTCTCACGGGTAATTAAAGAATGGGGTGCTTGCATCAACAATACAAAGAATAAGCTCAGTTCAGCATGGTCGAAAAAATACAATAAATGTTTCTTTGAGGATAACTTAATCCCCCACAATCCCTCGGGTGAAGGTCTGCAAGTTATGAACTTGGCCCAATGTTTACATAAAGTATTGGTTATTGGAGTATACAGAAGTTTTAAGGGGGAATTTTGTCTGATAGTTGGGGGTGGGTGAGTCGGAGGGTTACTCTATGACCTTTCTAATATTTTCAATACTCAAAGGTTCAAATGCAAGAACGTATTGATTTTCTTTAATTTATATAAAAATATCTAATCTATCGTGATGAAAACCACAAAGTAAAGTATATTTTTTACATGTTCTACACTTATATGTTGATTCATATCGATGTATATCGCTCCATATCAAAAACTTGTTCCGCTGCTTACACCAATAGCATCTATCGTCTTTGACTATATCGTCGGGGTTATGGGGATAGTACAATCCTCCTTTAGGTTTCATTACAGAACTATTAAATTAAACTTAAATTGAATTATTAATAAGAATATGTCATTAATATTAATAATTTTAATTTTAAAATTAAATTATGATACATTATTGAGTTTATTTATAAATTTTTTTATTTCAAAAATATGAAAAAAAAACCAACTTAAAAGTAAATATTAACGAGTCAAGGATTAGACAGACTTTTCATTGTTTAAATAATTAAATCAATAAAAAAAATTATATATTTGAAATCAGCATAAAAATATGTTTCTATTGATGTATCCATGGATATCAATATTTCAGTATTTTGAAGCAAGTGTTTTGTTATTATTGTAGCAAATGTTGTTTTTAATCTGTGAACTATTTTTTATTCTGTTGGAACTATTTTGGATTTGTCTAAAGTATTTTTGTATTTTGTAAGAACTATTTCCGGATTTTTCTGAACTTTTAGTATTCTGTAAGAACTGTTTTCGATGTTTTTGAAATTTTTGATATTTTTGAAAAGCATTTTATATTTTGTAGTAACTATTTTTAATTCTGCTAGAATTATTTTGGATTCTTTTAAAATATTTTTTCTATTTTGTAAGAATAATTTTTGTTTTTTAATAACTATTTTGGATTTTTTAGAACTTATTGTATTTTGTAAGAATTATTTATGTTCAGTAAAAAATATTTTTAGAACTCGTGTGAATCAGATGAGTCGATTGCATTTCTTTGTGGTGCTTTAATAATATTCATATATTCAATAGTGTGTTTTTTTTTAAGTATCATTCGTTTTTAATCTGTAATAAACCCATCGAGGGATTATTAAGTTGTTTCGTACCTTTTAAGACCATATACGGTATTTAGTTAGATAGTTTGGATTTTAACTGTTGTGTTTTTTTTAAAATTATTTATTATTTATAAAAAAATTTGATATTTTTTTTTTTTAACTCAATTTAAAATTCGATAGTTAAAAATTAAAAAATTTTTTTAATTTTAAAAATAGTCGTGTTGCTCCTTACTTACCTTCTTATTTGTGGATTCTGAATATGGATATAGACAACATCAAAGTCACCATTTATAGTTGAATAGGACATGGTTGAACAAATCGTCAAACCTACTTGATCTAATGAAGTGGAACAGAAACTCACCAAACTGAAAAGATAAATGTAATAATTAACAATTATTAAGTAGATCATGGCTCAATCTAAATAAAATTTCTTTTACTACTGATTGCCAAGCAGTAAGAGGAAATTACAATTCTTACTTTTGGTTCAAAAACTTTTTTTTTATTCAATTTTTGATTGTTTTCCAAATCATACCCAGGCCTAACTGAGGGAATATTTGAAGTATCAGCCCCTTAAATCCTTGGTTAATTGCTTTTTAAAATATTTAAATCAGTAATTGCAAGTTTATTAATACATCATATGTTTAAATTTGCAATTTCAATTTTGTATAAAATTTGAATATACGTAATAAATTGGCGATGAATAGTAACTTTGGAAAACTTTGGAATAAATTTCAAAATTCTGAGTTTGGAATAACTTTGGATAAAAAATGGAATTCTATTTTATTCTGTTAGAACTATTTTGGATTTGTGTTAACTATTTTTTATTTTTTAAGAATAATTTAGTGTTTTGTAAGAAATAATTTGGATTTCTTACAACTTTTTATATTTTTTAAGAATTATTTCTGTTTCGTAACAAAAATTTAGATTTTGTTTGAACTTTTTATATTCTGTAAGAATTATTTTTTATGTTTTTAGAAATCATGTTGTTTTGTAACAAGTATTTCAAATTTTGCAACAACTTTTTTTTATTCTGATATTACTATTTTTGATTTTTCTATAATTTTTTTTTATTTATTAAGAATAATTTTAGATTTTTAAGAACTATTTTCTGATTTTCTTTGAACTGTTTGTATCCTGTAAGAACTACTTTATTTGTTGTTAGAATTTTAGTGCTTTGTGACACGTATTTCATATTTTGAAGAAGATATTCTTAACTGTGTTAGAACTATTTTTGATTTGTGTAAAGGACTTTGTCTTTTTTCAAGAATAGTTTTTGTTGTTTAAAAAGTATTTTTGATTTTCTTACAACTTTTTGTATTTTTAAAGAATCTTTTCTGCTTTGTAAGAATTATTTTTTTAATATGTTTGATTTTTTTATATGCTATAATAACTATTTGGGATGTTGTTAGAAATTTACTGTCTTGAAGCAAGTATTTGGTATTTTGCACCAAGTATTTTTTTATTCTGTTAGAACTATTGTGGATTTGTGTAAAGTATTTTTGTATTTACTACGAATAATTTTTGTTTTGTAAGAACCATTTTGGATTTCTTAGAACTTTTTTATATTTTTTAAGAATTATTTATGTTTCTTAAGAACAATTTTTATTGTGTTTGAACTTTTTATATTCTGTAAGAACTATTTTTGATGTTCTAAGAAATATTTTTGTTTTATAACAAGTATTTTAATTTTTGCAACAACTATTTTTTATTCTGTTAGTACTATTTTGGATTTGTCTAAAATATTTTTTTATTTCGTAAGAATGATTTTTGTTTTTTAAGAACTATTTTTGGAATTTATTCGAACTTTTTGTATTCTGTAAGAACTACTATTGGTGTTGTTAGAATTTTCGTGTTCTGTTACAAGTATTTCATATTTTGAAGAATCCATTTTTAATTCTGCTAAAACTATTGTGGATTTATGCAAGTGATTTTTTCTATTTTTAATAATACCTTTTTTTGTTAAAGAACTATTTTCGATTTTCTTAAAACTTTTTTAGTTTGAAATAATTGTTTCTGATTTGTAAGAATTATTTTTGTAATAAGTTTGAATTGTTTGTATGCTATAATAACTATTTGGGATGTTGTTAGAAAATTTAGTGTCTTGAAGAAAGTATTTGGTATTTTCAATCAAGTATTTTATATTCTGTTAGAACTATTTCGGATTTGTGTAAAGTATTTTTGTATTTATTACGAATAATTTTGTTTTGTAATAATGATTTTGGATTTCTTAAAACTTTTTGTATTTTTTATGAATTATTTCTGTTATGTAATAACTGATTTGGATTTTGTCTGAACTTTTATATTCTGTAAGAACTATTTTTAATGTTGTTAGAAATCTTTTGTTTTTTTACCAAGTATTTTGTATTTTGCAAGAGACTTTTTTTATTCTGTTAGAACTATTTTGGATTTGTCTAAAGTATTTTTGTATTTTGTAAGAACTATTTCCGGATTTTTTCTGAACTTTTTGTATTCCGTAAGAACTGTTTTCGATGTTTTTTCAATTTTTGATATTTTTGAAAAGTATTTTATATTTTGTAGTAACTATTTTTTATTCTGCTAGAATTATTTTTGATTCGTTTAAAATATTTTTTCTATTTTGTAATAATAATTTTTGTTTTTTAATAACTATTTTTGATTTTCTAGAACTTATTGTATTTTGTAATAATTATTTATGTTCATTAAAAATAATTTTTAAAATATGTTTGAACTTTTGTATTCAATTAGAAATATTTGTGGTGTTGTTAGAATTTTTCATATTTTGAAGCAAGTGTTTTTTTTTATGTAGCAAATGTTTTTTAATCTGTGAACTATTTTTTATTCTTTTGGAACTATTTTGGATTTGTCTAAAGTATTTTTGTATTTTGTAAGAACTATTTCCGGATTTTTTCTGAACTTTTAGTATTCCGTAATAACTGTTTTCGATTTTTTTGCAATTTTTGATATTTTTGAAAAGTATTTTATATTTTGTAGTAACTATTTTTTATTCTGCTAGAACTATTTTGGATTCGTTTAAAATATTTTTTCTATTTTGTAAGAATAATTTTTGTTTTGTAAGAACTATTTTGGATTTTTTAGAACTTCTTGTATTTTGTAAGAATTATGACGAATCACTTGCCTTTCCTTGGCACCTTTCCAAACGAGCGGGGATTCCCCACTGATTCCTACACATTGCAAAAAAGTGACCAGCACGAAAACTCCACGTTTTCAACCAGACTAGTTTTTGACACGACACACAAACAGAGTCATAGTGAGAGAGATATCCAAAAGTTGGGGTTAATCTAGGTTCACTTAGAGTGGCGCACCACTCTAATTGAACCTAGATTAACCCCAACTTTTTGGATATCTTTCTCACTATGACTCTGTTTGTGTGTCGTGTCAAAAACCAGTCTGGTTGAAAACGTGGAGTTTTCGTACTGCTCACTTTTTTTGCAATGTGTAGGAACCAGTGGGGAATCCCCGCTCGTTTGGAAAGGTGCCAAGGAAAGGCATACAAATAGCATACAAGAAGTTCTAAAAAATCCAAAATAGTTCTTACAAAACAAAAATTATTCTTACAAAATAGAAAAAATATTTTAAACGAATCCAAAATAGGTCTAGCAGAATAAAATATAGTTACTACAAAATATAAAATGCTTTTCAAAAATATCAAAAATTTCAAAAACATCGAAAACAGTTCTTACAGAATACAAAAAGTTCAGAAAAAATCCGGAAATAGTTCTTACAAAATACAAAAATACTTTAGACAAATCCAAAATAGTTCTAACAGAATAAAAAATAGTTCACAGATTAAAAAACATTTGCTACATAATACAAAACACTTGCTTCAAAATATGAAAATTCTAACAACATCCCAAATAGTTCTAATTGAATACAAAAGTTCAAACATATTCTAAAAATAATTTTTACTGAACATAAATAATTCTTACAAAATACAAGAAGTTCTAAAAAATCTAAAATAGTTCTTACAAAACAAAAATTATTCTTACAAAATAGAAAAAATATTTTAAACGAATCCAAAATAATTCTAGCAGAATAAAATATAGTTACTACAAAATATAAAATAATTTTCAAAAATAGCAAAAATTTCGAAAACATCGAAAACAGTTATTACGGAATACAAAAAGTTCAGAAAAATCCTGAAATAGTTCTTACAAAATACAAAAATACTTTAGACAAATCCAAAATAGTTCCAACAGAATAAAAAAAGGTTCTTGCAAAATAAAAAATACTTGTTAAAAAACCAAAAGATTTCTAACAACATTAAAAATAGTTCTTACAGAATATAAAATTTCAGAAAAAATACAAAGTAGTTATTACAAAACAGAAATAATTCTTAAAAAATACAAAAAGTTTTAAGAAATCCAAAATAGTTCTTACAAAACAAAAATTATTCTTAATAAATCCAAAAATACTTTACACAAATCCACAATAGTTCTAACAGAATATAAAATACTTGATGCAAAATACCAAACACTTGCTTCAAGACACTAAAATTTCTAACAACATCCCAAATAGTTATTATAGCATACAAAAATTCAAACTTATTCCAAAAATAATTCTTGCAAAGCAGAAACAATTCTTGCAAAATACAAAAAGTTGTAAGTAAATCGAAAATAGTTCTTAAACAACAAAAACTATTCTTAAAAATAGAAAAAATCCTTTACACAAATCCAACATAGTTTTAACATAATTAAAAATAGCTTATGCAAAATATGAAATACTTCAAGAGGAGCCAGGAAAGACCAAAAGATAAGAATGAATTACCAAAATAATACAAAAAAGTAAGTATTATTTACAAAATAGTCCTTAAAAAACAAAAATCATTCAAACGTAATACAAAAATATTTGAGTAACCACGAACCTAGAACACGACTACTAAAAAATATTTTTTTCAAAACTTAAAATACTTGTTATAAAACGAAAAATATTTCTTAGAACATCAAAAATAGTTCTCAAAGAATATAAAAAGTTCAAACACAATAAAAATTGTTCTTAAGAAACATAAATGATTCTTAAAAAATATAAAAAAGTTCTAAGAAATCCAAAATGGTTCTAGTTCTAACAGAATATAAAATACTTGATGCAAAATACCAAATACTTGCTTCAAGACACTAAATTTTCTAACAACATCCCAAATAGTTATTATAGCATACAAAAAATTCAAACTTATTCCAAAAATAATTCTTACAAAGAAGAAAAAATTATTTCAAAATACAAAAAGTTGTAAGAAAATAAAAAATAGTTCTTAAACAACAAAAACTATTCTTAAAAATAGAAAAAATCCTTTACACAAATCCAAAATAGTTTTAACAGAATTAAAAATAGCTTCTGCAAAATATAAAATACTTGTCACAAAGCACGAAAATTCTAAAAACACCAAATGTACTTCTTACAGAATACAAAAAAGTTCAAACAATTTCCAAAAATAGTTCTTAAAAAACAAAAATCATTCTTACGAAATACAAAAATATTTTAGACAAATCCAAAATAGTACTAACAGAATAAAAAATAGTTGTTGCAAAACTTGAAATACTTGTTATAAAACAAAAAATATTTCTTAAAACATCAAAAATAGTTCTTACAGAATATAAAAAGTTCAAACACAATAAAAATTGTTCTTAAGAAACATAAATAATTCTTAAAAAATATAAAAAAGTTCTAAGAAATCCAAAATAGTTCTTACAAAACAAAAATTATTCGTAGTAAATACAACAATACTTTACACAAATACACAATAGTTCTAACAGAATAAAAAAATACTTGGTGCAAAATACCAAATACTTGCTTCAAGACAGTAAATTTCTAACAACATCCCAAATAGTTATTATAGCATATAAAAAATTCAAACATATTCCAAAAATAATTCTTACAAAGCAGAAACAATTCTTGCAAAATACAAAAAGTTGTAAGAAAATCAAAAATAGTTCTTAAACAACAAAAACTATTCTTAAAAATAGAAAAAATCCTTTACACAAATCCAAACTAGTTCTAACAGAGTTAAGAATATCTTATTCAAAATATGAAATGCTTGTCACAAAGCATTGAAATTCTAACAACAACGAAATTAGTTTTTACAGTATACAAAAAATTCAAACAAAATCCGAAAATAGTTCTTAAAAAACTAAAATTATTCTTACGAAATCAAAAAATATTTTAGACAAATCCAAAATAATACTAAAATAATAAAAAATAGTTGTTGCAAAATTCGAAATACTTGTTACAAAACAAAATGATTTCTAAAAACATCAAAAATAATTCTTACAGAATATAAAAAGTGGAAACAAAATCTAAATTGTTCT
Organism: Artemia sp. Qi Xiang Cuo; assembly: GCF_049724085.1. Classification (NCBI taxonomy): domain Eukaryota; kingdom Metazoa; phylum Arthropoda; class Branchiopoda; order Anostraca; family Artemiidae; genus Artemia; species Artemia sp. Qi Xiang Cuo. Next base: position 10,518,981 of record NC_142805.1, read on the forward strand.
TAAGAAACAGAAATAATTCTTAAAAAATATAAAAAGTTGTAAGAAATCCAAATTATTTCTTACAAAACAATAAATTATTCTTAAAAAATAAAAAATAGTTAACACAAATCCAAAATAGTTCTAACAGAATAAAATAGAATTCCATTTTTTATCCAAAGTTATTCCAAACTCAGAATTTTGAAATTTATTCCAAAGTATTCCAAAGTTACTATTCATCGCCAATTTTTTACGTATATTCAAATTTTATACAAAATTGAAATTGCAAATTTAAACATAGGATGTATTAATCAACGTGCAATTACTGATTTAAATATTTTAAAAAGCAATTACCCAAGGATTTAAGGGACCGATACTTCAAATAATATCTCAGTTAGGCCTGGGTATGATTTGGAAAACAATCAAAAATTGAATAAAAAAAAGAGTTTTTGAACTAAAAGTAAGAATTGTAATTTCCTCTTACTGCTTGGCAATCAGTAGTAAAAAGCAATTTTATTTAGATTAAGCCATGATCTACTTAATAATTGTTAATTATTACATTTATCTTTTCAGTTTAGTGAGTTTCTGTTCCACTTCATTAGATCAAGTAGGTTTGACGATTTGTTCAACCATGTCCTATTCAACTATAAATGATGACTTTGATGTTGTCTATATCCATATTCAGAATCCACAAATAAGAAGGTAAGTAAGGAGCAACACGACTATTTTGAAAATTAAAAAACTTTTTTCAGTTTTAACGATCGAATTTTAATGTGAGTTAAAAAAAAAAAATCTCAAATGTTTTGTTAAATAATAAATAATTTAAAAAAGAAACACAAAAGTTAAAAAAAAATCCAAAATAGTTCTTTCAATACCAAAGTTATTCTTACAAAGTACAAAACTACTTTACACAAATCCGAAATAGTTCTAACAGATTAAAAAACATTTGATACATAATACTAAACACTTGCTTCAAAATATGAAAATTCTAACAACATCCCAAATAGTTCTAATTGAATACAAAAGTTCAAACATATTCTAAAAATAATTTTTACTGAAAATAAATAATTCTTAAAAAATACAATAAGTTATAAAAAATCCAAAATATTTCTTACAAAAAAAAAATTATTCTTACAAAATAGAAAAAATATTTAAACGAATCAAAAATAATTCTAGAAGAATAAAAAATAGTTACTACAAAATATAAAATACTTTTCAAAAATAGCAAAAATTGCAAAAACATCGAAAACAGTTCTTACGGAATACTAAAAGTTCAGAAAAAATCCGGAAATAGTTCTTACAAAATACAAAAATACTTTAGACAAATCCAAAATAGTTCTAACAGAATAAAAAATAGTTCACAGATTAAAAAACATTTGCTACATAATACAAAACACTTGCTTCAAAATATGAAAATTCTATCCATGGATACATCAATAGAAACATATTTTTATGCTGATTTCAAATATATAATTTTTTTTATTTATTTAATTATGTAAACGATCAAAAGTCTGTCTCATCCTTAACTTGTTACTCTTTATTGTGAAGTTGTTTTTTTTCCAATTTTTTAAAGAAAATAAGTTAGAATGAAACTCAAGAATTTAGCATATTTTAAGTTTAAAATGAAAAGTATTCATATGAAGGAAATAGACTTCTTAATAATTCAATATACGTTTACTTTCAGAGTTCTGTAATGAAACCTGAAGAAGTATTGTACTATCCCCATAACCCTGACGATATGGTCAAAGACGACAGATGCTATTGGTGTAAGCTGCTGCGGAACTGGTTTTTGATATGGAGAGATATACATCGATATGAATCAACATATAAGTGTAGAACATGTAAAAAATATACATTACTTTGTGGTTTTCATCATGATAGATTAGATATTTTTATATAAATTAAAGAAAATCAATAAGTTCTTGCGTTTGAACCTTAGAGTATTGAGAATTTTAGAAAGGTCATAGAGTAACCTTCCGACTCACCAACCCCCACCTCTCCGTCCACATTCCCCCTTACTCCTTCTGTCTTCTCCCATAACCAAGACTTTATGTAAACATGGGGCCAAGTTCATAACTTGCAGACCTTCACCCGAGGGATTGTGGGGGATTAAGTTATCCTCAAAGAAACATTTATTGTATTTTTTCGACCATGCTGAACTGAGCTTATTCTTTGTATTGTTGATGCAAGCACCCCATTCTTTAATTACCCGTGAGACATTCTTAACCAAAGCACATGGTGAACAACGATATTCTCCTTAGAGTCCAAATCAGCAATCAGTTTCTGTTTGGAGGGAGTCCAGTGCATCCCCATATCCTCAACCAATGATCGATTGTAGGGGCTCAGAGAGTCCCTGCTCACGGGCCCATTGATACAGGGAAAGACAAATCCTCCCCACGTAACCCTCCGATTCACCCACTCCCAACTACCAGACAAAATTCCCCCTTAAAACTTCTGTATACTCCAATAACTAATACTTCATGTAAACATTGGGCCAAGTTCATAACTTGCAGACCTTCACCCGAGGGATTGTGAGGGACTATGTTATCCTAAAAGAAATATTTATTGTATTTTTTCGACCATGCTGAACTGAGCTTATTCTTTGTATTGTTGATGAAAGCACCCCATTCTTTAATTACCCGTGAGGCATTCTTAACCAAAGCACATGGTGAACAACGATATTCTCCTTAGGGTCCAAATCAGCAATCAGTTTCTGTTTGGAGGGAGTCCAGTGCATCCCCATATCCTCAACCAATGATCGATTGTAGGGGCTCAGAGAGTCCCTGCTCACGGACCCATTGATACAGGGAAAGACAAAATCTTTGACTGAGTCGTGAAGCACCAGCGAAATGTGACCGTCAACTTCAAAGAACCATCCTTGTGGCCCATTGTCCTCGACGGTGGTAATGTCGGGGAACTCACAAGGATTCTCAAGCCATTGATAGGTCCCACACGGCAAAGAGTAGTTTGACATTGCCGAGGGGTACAATGAGTTCATGTCCAAGAACACTGCATTTGACTTTACCCCGGTGCTGTTTTACCCGCTCGAATCGGTTGATAAGACCCGGTCCCCATGAAAAACATACCCCCCCCCCATGGATGGAACATAGCGCTATAGAATAGCATGGAAGGGAACATAAACCCTTATAATAGCATGGGAGGGAACATAAACCCTTAAAATAGCATGGGAGGGAGCAGAATCCCTTAGTATAGTATAGGAAGGAACATAATCTCCTAGAATAGCATGGGGGGGAACATAAGCCCTTATAATAGCGTGGGAGGGAACATAAGCCCTTATAATAGCATAAGAAGGAACATAAGCTCATAGAATAGCATAGGAAGGAACATAAACCCTTAGAATATTATGGGAGGGAACATAAGCCCTTAAAATAGCATGGGAGGGAATATAAACCCTTAGAATAACATGGGAGGGAACATAAACCCTTAGAATAGCAGAGGAAGGAACATAATCCACCCAAATCCATAAGTACATGCTCTGGAATTTTTTTTTTTTTCTCCACTAATATCCTCTCAAAAAAAAAACTATTCTCTTTGAATTCAAGTCTCTTACTAATATGAATTGTAAAGAAAACCATTCCTTTTATTCAAATCCTAATCACTAATCAAGTTATACTCGTTCCTCTTGACAAAGAGTTTGATGACCCCCAAAATTAACAGAAAAAACCTGTTTGTATGGGGGCGTCGTAGAATAACATGCACTGGAAAGGTGTCAAGGAACGTAAAGTGGGACAAATATACCGGAAGGAACATAAAGTCCCAGAAATGGTAGGTAACATACTACTGTCTAGATTGTCGAAATAGCATAGTCTGTTCAAACTACTGAAAGATTTAGGGTAAAAAACTGACACTTAAGTTTCACCTCTCCGATTAGATAGAAAGTGAAATTTGTGGGCTGGTGTCTCTCCCCGCATCCAAAAAAAAGTTTCACGAAAGGGGGGGGAATTTTCTTCAGGGGAAAACGTTCTTGGAGAATTTTCCTTGGAGAAAGCTTACCACTGTAGAATTCATAAATTTGTTGACTAAATGGATTCATACTCAACAAACAAGCCCACAAATAATATTGGCTACTGACCCTATTTTTTCCCGATTTTTTTTCTCGACTATTGGCTTACAGGGCTAGTAGATAGTTGATTTTTCGACTATATTAAAAAAAACTGGCATTTCCAAAATTTTGATTAACGTTCACCAGGGGTGGATGGTCTAAACAGAACAAGGAAGGTTGTTACTCCCTTCCTGTCAATCACTTTCCAGCATCCCTTTTAGCAAGCCTTGAAAGTTTCAACTTAGTGCCCTCAACTTTTCCATAGCTATTTCTGAAAAACATTTTTAACTACCGGTATGCAAATAATATCTTTTGATGTTGACTGACAGCCCCTTCAAAATTATATCAAATCAGTCCCAATTAAAACTGATCAAAATTGGAAGTAGTTGTGGTCACATTGATGAGCAGCTGTTTTAGAAATAGCTGTAGTCGGGAGCCTTAAAGTTTCAAGTTGAATCCTATAGGTATTGCAGATACACCTTTTTTGAAACAGGATGAACATAGTGTCTTTTGATTTAGTTCAAAATATCCCTCAAAATTTACTAAATTTTCACACAGGCACTCTTAATCTTTTGGGACACATCTTGGTTGAAACATTCCTCCAGTTCTCAATAATTCTTGTGCATAAACAATCAAAAAATTGCATAATTTTTAAATTGCCAGATAATTTGTCCCAAAGTAAGCGTGTTTTTTTTGTCAATATTTTATCAATTATTCTCACGTTTTTCTTTAATTAATTATTTCTAAGTTTTACTCCTTCCATACAACCAGAATGTACATAATAGTTTTTGATTTAGTTCAAAATTTACACCCTTAATGTTTATTGGCACAACCAGGTAGGGCCATTTTTTTTGCTTCCCAATGACAAATCCTGTATGTAAGCCTTCCAAAAATTGCATAATATATAAATTATCAAATAATTTATCCATAATAAGCTTATTCTTTCTTGTCAATGTCTTATCAATTATCCTCACGTGTAATATATCTACCCACTCTCAGCTTAATGGAGCTCTTTTCTTCCTCTAACCAAAATTAAAAATAGGCTGTAATCGAGATCAGATCAGTGTTTTGAACTCCTTTCCCCACCTTGCTAAAGCCTGTTCTTTATTATCAATATTTGATCAAATTATGCTCACATTTTTTCTTTAATTAATGATTTTCTAAACCGTACTCCTTCCATACAACCAGGATGTACATAATAGTTTTAGTTCAAAATATCCCTCAACATTCACTGAAGTTTTACATTTAGACCCTTACTGTTTGGGGGCATAACCAGGTAGGGGCATTTTTTTCTTTCCTAATGACAAACCCTGTGTGTAAACAGTTCAAAAATTGCATAATATATAAATTATCAAATAATTTATTCAAAATAAGCATATTCTTTCTTGTTAATTTCTAATCAATTATCCTGTCGTGTAATATTTCTCCCCATTTTTAGTTTAATGGAGCTCTTTACTTTTCTTTGAAACACTTCTTTTGTGGGAATTTCTGTTTAATTACTTTCTGTTCGTTTTGTATTGACACGGTCTTTTTCATGGAAAATAATTATATATTTTCGGTCTTTTCTAGAAAAATCTATAAATTGGCTTACTATTTGTATATTGGAAAACTTTTTCTACAATTTTTAATCCTGTAACAAATAGTGTTGTTTATATTTGCTTATACATCCTCAAGGTATCCACAAAAAAAAATTCAATACTATTCTCAAAAGTTCTATCTATCATTTTTGACAACCTGAATACATTTAAACTCTTTTGATTTAGTTAACTTGTAAGAGTGGAAGTACTAAAAGTAGTAGCCCTTAAAGCTTCAACTTAATAGTCCCATATTTTCTCGAGATATTGCTGAAGTGTATTTTCGGCTACCAAACACACTGTGCCTTTTTATTTAGTTTTAAAGCATTATGGGTAAATTTCAAAACTATTGTGGGTTTACATACCCAATATCCCTAGAAACAAAGTTGCTAGTCCGTTCCACCATGCTGAACAAAATTTCTGTTTAAAAATTTTGATTGAATATGTGTTTGGCAAATGAATGAGTCTGGGAGGTGGGCCACTTGCCGTCTTTTTTTACTAGTGCCCTTTCTGAAAAGGGGCACTAGAACTTTTAATTCCCAGTCAAATTAGCTCTTTTAAAAGTTCCAATGATATTGCTTGCCATTGTAGAGTAGCGATGTCCATGGTATTGCTCCTATGTCCTTTTGAAAACTTGCAAGCATATAGATTTTCTGTTTAATTGAAACTCCCTATAAGTTTCACCCTAATACCCTTAGCGTCACTGGCTGTATTGTCACATGTATCGTATATACATAGTTTCTTTTGGCTAGTTCAAAATATTATCTTATCCAATAAAGGAGGAAGCCATAGGCTTTTCGCATAGAACCAAATCATTTTGCCCTTAATAGGTCTAACTTTATAATTTAAAACCGTTCTTGAGGTATTTCTTTATCACCTTGTTAAAAGTCTACATGCTCAGATTTCGTTTTGATTTGGTTCAACATATGCCTAAATCTTTCTTTGGCTTCATCATAATACGCTGAGCTTACGTAGTAGCAGTAGTTGTTAGAGCATTACCTAAAATTACCTTAATTTACCTTAAATCTCATCTTCTAGTGACTAAGGTTCAAGAGCATGCAGATGTCACAAGGTAGCGTTGACTCAATAATCTTCATGTCACAGTTCTTGAGTGGATCATCACTATGTATATATATACAGGACAGTTAATACAGTTCATAACAAAAGTTAACATAACAGCAGGACAGTTAACAAAGTTTCATGTCACAGGTTTTGAGTGGTTCATCACTATTAACATATATACAAAACAGTTTGGTTTTCTCGCTGGGTATCACTAGATGTATTGCCGGCCGGGAATTTTTGGGGCTAAAAGGGGTGGTTGGCACCTAGTAGACCCTGCTGGATGATACTGGTTCCTCCCACTGCGTCTTCACTGACGTGCTGCTCCAATCACGGTCAATACCAATCATGAGGCTGTCAACTGATTTGGCCAACACAGTAGCTTTGCTGAGTGAATTCTACAGTGGAACAACGTGATTGGTGAAGAAGTTGAGCTTCTCACGCTTTCTGCTAAATTTTTGATGCAGTCTTATGGGATTTCATTGTGTTTAGGTGTATTCACTGTGATTGAAAACGGGCTTATGGTATCACTAGTCATCATCTTAAATGCAAAGATGACATCTCCTCTCTTTCTACTGAACGTCAGGGTAGGCAGGTCAGGGTCTTCTATATGTTGCTTGTGTGAAAATTTGTTTTTTGGCAAAAGGGATCTTGGTTGTCTACCCTGGACCTTCTCAAGTATCTCAATGTCACACTTAAAGTGCGGGTTGGCAACTGACATGCCAAACTCAAGATGGGGACGAATAATGGCTGTGTAAAGCTTCTTGATAACACTCGGATGGCGACTTTTCACTGAACGCTTGATCAAACTGGGGACCTTCTTTGCCGTAGCTGCTTGATTCTGACAGTAACTATGGAATTTAAGCTTATCGTCAATGATAACATCAAGATCACACTCTTCCTCGGCACTCTGAATGGGCATATTGGTACCTGCAGAGTCTATCATGTGATAACTAATGCAGGGATGGCTTGGACCCAGATGCAGGACTTTGCATTTGCATGGGTTAAACTCAAATGTCCTGGCTGTTGCCAACAGACAGACGTTGTTGAGATCTTTTTGTACAGAAAAGAAATTTTCTGTTGTGGCGGCTGGACCAAAGAGTTTGAAATCGTCTGCATTCAGTTCCAAGCCATTCTTGACCACCTCAGGAGCGTCATTTGCGTAGAAGTTAAACAGTGTTGGGCCTAGTTTGGTCCCTTTTGGGACACCACTCTTAACTGGACTGGTCTGTATTAGATGAGGTCACCTCTCTCATTATATACAGTGAAAATCTGGATTCTGTCAGATAGGAAGCTGTGATTCCACTGGGTAATATCATTGTCTATCTGATATACGGACAGATTGATCATCAGGTAGCGGTGAGACATTTTATTAAAGGCCTTAGTTTGATCCAAGAGTAACCTGTCGACTGAAAAACTCTGCTCCAGAAGATCAATTATAGATTCATAAGCTAGTATTAGATTTGTTTCGATAGACAGTCCTTTCCTGAATCCATGCTGACCACCAAAAAGAAGGCCGTTCTTGGTCATATACGCTATAATTGCATCATTGACTCTCCCTTCAATAAGTTTGGCCACAACCGAGGTCTGACTAAGTGGTTAATAATTCTAAGGCTTGGTTTTAAATCCTTTCTTTAATATCAGAGTAATTATGGTTGTCCGCTAATCTGCAGGTAAGATGTTAGTCTGAAGAGACAGCTTAACTAGCAAACAGAGCGGCTCGGCTACTATATCTGCAAGTTCTTTAAGGAGCCAGGGATGTATACCATCTGGGCCTTTAGCTTTGTTAGGGTCTATTTTAATCAGCATTTTCATAGTCTCGTCCATTGTGACGTAAATTTTTTGCATTGGGTTCTCGACCACCCTGGGGAACGGCATTGTGGCTTTTCCGTGGGGTCCACTGAGTAGTTGGATGTAAATGTGTTTTTTAGCAAACTTGCAATGTCCTCTGGATCTTCCAGCTGTTTCCCTTTAAGGTTGAGCAGGAATGACATAGTTCGTCGATTCTTATCCTTAGCGGATACGTATTTCCAGAACCTCTTTGGGTTGTCTTGGATGTTCCATGCCGAGTTATCTTCATAGTCTGCTATGAACTGCTATTCTACTGCCCGTGTTATCTCCCTGATTTTGCTGTTGTCGGTGTAAGTTCGCTTAGCACAATTGTTTGTTCGTTGACTAGGCAACAAGTTATAGCAGATGCAGGCGTGGTCGCTGGCACCAATGGAAGATAAGAGGAAAATAGGGGAATGGGATATAGAGGCACTGGCCTAATTTGTGAGACAGAACATTTATTAGTTCCTATAGTAAACATTTTCAACTATTATTTATCCTTAGGTGTCATCTTGAGTGGCGCTTCATTCAGTTGAAGATCCAGGTATTTTTTTTTTTTTAATTCAGGAAATAAAATTTGTGGCTATTTTTGTTTTTCTCCGAATGCATTCCATACTCTAGATGCTAAAGATTTTGGCAACACCTTTAATTTGCTATGTCCCGGGAATACTATCATATAAACAAATAATCTTACAACATAATAATGGGGTCGGTCGAAAACAGGATCAGCCGCTTTGTGGCATGTTTGAAACAGGTTTTATGCGGCCATGCCCCATAGAAACAAAAATGAATTCTTGTCGAAAAGGGGCATGTTTAAGAGCTGACGTCACAAGACTTGTTTTGTTTCTTAAGCTAATACGAAGGTGATGATATGCCGATTCTAAACCAACCACGACTCTATCGAAATGTGGCATGTATAGGCATCATGTCAAAAAACTGGTTTTTATCACAAAACTTGAATGTCTCTTGTTTTGGCTTTTGCCAATATCGATCGTATATATGGGTCTGCTAATTACGAGTTATAGAGTTTGTACTTTGAATAGAAGATGGCATATGAGACGCAAATATCCTATTCTCTGAACCCAAAATATATATCAAACAGTTCGTGGTAACGAACTGTAAGTAAGGAGCGACCCGGCTCAATGATAACCGAAACTCTAAAAAACGGATTTTTGATACCAATAGATACATCAAAAGAATCAAATTTTAATTCTGATTTCAAGTACATAAGTTTCATCAAGTTTAGTTTTACCCATCAAAAGTTAAGAGCCTGAGAAAATTTGGCTGATTTTTGAAAAAAGGGAGACAGACCACCTAAAAGCTATATAAGCTTAATAAAAATCACAACATCATAGTCAGCGTATCAGAAACCCTACTGTAGAGGCTTCAGGCACCTGTCTACAAAAATGTGGAATTTTGCATTTTTTGCCAGAAGAAAGATCACGGGTGCGTGTTTATTTTTTTTTTTCCAGGGGCAATCGTATCGACCCATTGGTCCTAGAATTTCATGGGAGGGCTCATTTGAACAGAAGTTAAAAGTTCTAGCAACCTCTTAAGTGACAAAAAAATGGAGGGCAACTAGGCCCCCTCCCAGGCTCATTTTTTCCCAAAGTCACCTGATCAAAATTTTGAGATAGCCATTTTGTTCAGCCTGGTCAAAAATATGATAACTATGTCGTTTAGGATGACTTAATCCCCAGGAATCCCGGGGGAGAGGGCTGAAAGTTTTGAAATTTACCAAATGTTAACATATAGTATTGGTTATTGGTAAGTATACAGACGTTTTAAGGGGGATTTTTTGTGGTAGGTGGGAAGGGGGGGGGGTCGGGGGGTATATGGGAGGATATTTACAAGCCGTAATTTTTCATTGGGGAAGGGACATTGCAAGGTGGGGGGCGCCGCATTTCCAAGCATTATTAAAGAAAAAGATCAGAAATTATATTTAAAAAAAAACAAGTTTTTCCCCTAGTCAATACCTCGCTCTTCAAGGCAAAGAATTTTAGTACTTTCATAAAAGCTTTTTATTCTAATTAACGGTCTTTGAGATTAAGGAGTCATTTTTAAAGAATTTGAACAAAATTTGAACTCTAGCTTAAAGAGCAAGGTATTGACCAGGGGGCAAACCCCCTAATATACGTATTAAAAATCAATGAATACAGAAGTTCGTTACGTAAGTTAATTCGTAAGTTACATATATTTATTACTAATCAAAATGTTCGTAAATAAAATCAAACAAGTTTTGAAAAAGCCATTTAATAAAAAAAAGTAAAATTAATATGCAAATTATTTTTAATACAAAAGTCATATAAAATTCCCAAATTTTGAAAGACTTATTTTTCCACAGCGGGGGGGGGGTCTTTTTCCGCTGGTCACTTACGGGGAGGGGGTGTTTTCTGTGGGGGGTATTTTCTGGGGGATATTTTTCTCCGGGGGATGGGGGTATTTTCCAGGGGGGGGGGTAAATTTAGCGGACAGCTTCGAATGTCCAGACGCATTTGTGCAAGTACCAAAATTTCTTCCTCCCACGGAAAATAAAAAACAAAAGTCATAAAATTCCCAAATTTTGAAAGACTTATTTTTCCACAGAGGGGGGGTTTTTTTCCACGGTTTACTTACGGGGAGGGGGGTGTTTTCTTTGGGGGGTATTTTTCACCGGGGGATGGGGGTATTTTCCAAGGGGGTAAATTTAGCGGACAGCTTCGAATGTCCAGACGTATTTGTGGCATATTTTGCTAGCTCAATAGAAATGTGCCTTTAGGCTTAGGGAATTATTTCACCTGTCCCTAAATAAATAAATAAAAAAACAAGCTTTTTTAAATGAGAATAAGGAACGACGTTAAAACTTAAATCGAACAGAAATTATTCTGTATATGAAAGGGGCTGTCCCCTCCTCAACGCCTCGCTCTTTGCAGCGAAAATTAGTGGAAGTCATTTGGGACAGAATTATCTTAAAAGATAACTCTGTTCCCATGCGTTTCTTCTGGCATCGTTTATCTTATTGCCTTTAGGGTGTTTTAACCTGTTCTTTCATAGATAAAGACTGGGACAATATTCTTTTGAAATCTAGAACTAAAACGATTAACATATCTTATAAGCGAGTCAAATTTTGTGTATACCACAGAAATTGGAATATTAGAAGTTTAAAATTCTTGTAATTATTTTTTTAATTATTTATTTTTTTATAAAAAAAATTGGGCTTTTTTTTTTTTTTTTAGGGGAGGGGGTGGGGGTAAAGCATAGCATATGCTCATATGAGACGCAAAAATCTTATTCTCTTAACCCAAAAAATATCTCAAACAGTTCGTGGTAACGAACTGTAAGTAAGGAGCAACCCGGCTCAATTATAACCGAAACTCTAAAAAACGGGTTTTTGATACCAATAGATACATCAAAAGAATCAAATTTTAATTCTGATTTCAAGTATATAAGTTTCATCAAGTTTAGTTTTACCCATCAAAAGTTACGCGCCTGAGAAAATTTGGCTGATTTTCAAAAAAAGGGGGAAAGACCCCTAAAAGTTATAGAACCTTAATGAAAATCACACCATCATATTCAGCGTATCAGAGACCCCTACTGTAGAGGTTTCAAGCTCCTATCTACAAAAATGTGGAATTTTCCATTTTTTGCCAGAATAAATATCACGGTTGGGTTTTTATTTGTTTTTTTTTTTTTTTTCTTTTTCCCAGGGGTGATCGTATCGACCCAGTATATCGCGGGAGGGCTCATTTGAACGGAAATTAAAAGTTCGAGTACCCTTTTTAAGTGACCAAAAAAATTGAAGGGTAACTAGGCCCCTTCTCACGTTCATTTTTTCCCAGAGTCGCCGGATAAAAATTTGAGATAGCCATTTTGTTCAGCATGGTCAAAAATATTATAACAATGTCTTTTAGGATGACTTGATCCCCCACAATCCCCAGGGGGGGGGCTGAAAGTTATGAACTATACTCCCTGTTAACATATAGTAGTGGTTAGTGGGACGCATACAGACTGTTTACGCGGAGATTTTTGCTGGGCGGGGGGGGCAGGAGCGGGGCGGGGCCGAGAGGGACGGGGCTTTCCATGACGGAAGTTTTCAGGGGGGAAGGGAAATTGCCATGAAGGGGGCGCCGGACTTGCCAGCATTATTTATTGGTTATTGGGAAGTATACAACCATTTTCAGGAAGGATTTTTTCTGGAGGGGGGGGGGCTAGAGGAGGGGAGTACTCTGTAGAATAGTGCCGTGGAGGATGTTTCGTTGGGGTAAGGGAAATTGCGATGAAGGGGGCGCCGGATTTCCAAGAATTATTTAAGAAACGATCATAAGTTAAGTAAAAAAAACAAGATTTTTCAACTGAAATGTAAGAAGGAATATTAGAACTTAAAACGAACAGAACTTATAACGTATGTGAGGGAGTTCTCCCCCAAGTCAATACCTAGCTCTTTAATCTACAAATTTTTTTTATTTATTTAAAAAGAGCTATATATTCTAATTAATCGGCGTTTGTGATTCAGGGGTTTTTTAATCAAATTTTTTAACTTTTAACGTAAAGTGCGTGGTTTTTACTATGGGGATAACCCCTTCATATAAGTAATAACATATACTTAATAAAAAAAAACAATAAAAAAACAAGCGATACGGCTCAATAGTAATCGAAACTTTTAAAAACGAAATTTTGATGTCAATAAATGTATCAAAAGAATGTGTTATTTAATGCTGATCCTAAATATATAAATCTTATTAAGTTTAGTATTACTCATCAAAGGCTACGAGCCTGAGAAAATTTACTCGATTTTTTAAAGAGGGGGGAAACATCCCTTACAAGTGAAAGAATTTTAATGAAAATCACACCGTCAGATTCAGTGTATCAGCAAACCCTATTACATTGGTTTCAAGCTCATATCTGCCAAAATCTGCAACTTTGTATTTTTTGCCAGAAGAAAAATATACGAATATAGAAGTTAGTTACGTAATTTAATTTGTAAAGACATCAATTTAGCAAAAGAAAAGTAAAATTTTTATGCAAATAAAAGCTGTATTAACTGAAAAACGATCAGAAATTAAATAAAAAAAACAAGTTTTTTAAACTGAAAGTGAGGAGCGACATTAAAACTTAAAACGAACAGAAATTATTCCGTATATGAAAGGGGCTGTCCCCTCCTCAACGCCTCGCACTTTACGCTAAATTTTTTTATTATTTTAAAAAATAAAGTTGTGACCCAGAGTCAAACTTTAGCGTAAAGAGCGAGGCGTTGAGGAGGGGACAGCCCCTTTCATATACGGAATAATTTCTGTTCGTTTTAAGTTTTAATGTCGCTCCTTACTTTCAGTTTAAAAAACTTGTTTTTTTTTATCTAATAAGAAGAAAGATCACGGATGCGTGTTTATTTTATTTATTTATTTTTTTATTTCACCAGGGGTGATCGTATCGATCCAGTAATCCTAGAATATCGTAAATGGGCTCATTTGAATGGAAATTAAAAGTTCTAGTGCCCTTTTGAAGTGACGAAAAAAATTGGAGGGCAACTTGGCCCCCTCCCACGCTCATTTTTTCCCCGAAGTTACCCAATTAAAAATCTGAGATAACCATTTTCTTCAACATAGTCGAAAATCCAATAAATATGTCTTTTAAGATGACTTAATTCCCCACTGTTCCCAAGGGAAGGGCTGCAATTTATGAACTTTGCCCATTGTTTAGATTTTGATTTGGTTATTATGAAGTTTACAGCCTTGTTCAGGAAGTATTATTTGCGGGTGGGGGGGGGGGGCCGGAGGCGGGGGTTCCTCGGGCCAATATTTCCGTGGAAGATGTTTCCTTGGGGAAAGGGACAGTTCTATGAAGGGGGCGCCGGATTTCCAGCATTATTTAAAAACGATCAGAAATTAAATTAAAAAAAAACAAGTTTTTTCAACTGAAAGTAAGAAGCAACATAAGAACTTAAAACGAACAGAAATTATTACGTATATGAGTGGGATCATCCCCAAGTCAATACCTCGCTCTTCACGCTACAGTTTTTTATAGTGCTTTCAAAAGAGCTATCTATTCTAATTAAACAGCCTTTGTGATTCAGCGATTTGTGATTTAAACAAAATTTTAACTTTCTCGTAAAGAGCGTGGTATTGACTAAGGGGAGAACCCCCTTATATACGTAATAACATATGCGTAATAAAAAAAAACAATAAAAAAAACAAGTGATACGGCTCAATAGTAATCGAAACTTTTAAAAACTGAGTTTTGATGTCAATAAATGTATCAAAAGAATGGGCTTATAATGCTAATTCTAAATATATAAATTTTATTAAGTTTAGTATTACTCATAAAAGGCTACGAGCCTGAGAAAATTTGCCTGATTTTTGAAAGAGGGGGGAAACATCCCCTACAAGTGAAATAATTTTAATGAAAAGCACACCGTCAGATTTAGCGTATCAGAAAGCCCTGTTACATATGTTTCAAGCTCATATCTGCAAAAATCTGCAACTTTGTATTTTTTGCCAGAAGAAAGATCACGGAGGCGTGTTTATTTTTTTTTCAGGGGTAATCGTACCGACCCATTGGCCCTATAAAATCAAGAGAGAGCTCATTCGAAGTTACATACTTTAAGTTAAAAAAACGTTTTTTTATTTATTTTTTGAACGTTTTTTAATTAATGCAGGTTTTGATTTTGGCTCACCGCACATGAATAATTAAAACAAAATTTGTCTCTTAATTTTGCTTTTTTTTATTAAATTGATTTTTCAAAACTTGTTTAATTTTATTTACGAACGTTTGGATTATTAATAAATGTACGTAACTTACGAATTAACTTACGTACCGAACTTCTATATTCATTGATTTTTAATACGTATATTAGGGGTTCCCCCCCTATTCAATACCTTGCTCTTTAAGCTAAAGTTCGAATTTTGTTCCAATTCTTTAAAAATGTTTACTTAATCACAAAGGCCGTTAATTACAATAAATAGCTCTTATGAAAGTACTAAAAATTCTTTGGCTTGAAGAGCGAAGTATTGACTAGGGGTTGAACCAAATCATATACGTACTATTGTCTGTCCGTTTTGGGTTTTGATGGTGATCCTTACTTTCAGTTGGAAAACTTGTTTTTTTATTTAATTTCTGATCTTTTTCTTTAATAATGCTGTGAAATGCGGCACCCCCTTCACAGCAATGCTCCTTTCCAATGAAAACTTCCTTCATGGAAAGATCCTCCCATATAACCTCCGCAAAAAACAAATACTTTTGTTTAATGAGCAAGGTGTTGAAAAGGTGTTATATTTGTTTTAAGTTTTAAACTTGCTCCTTATTTTAGATGAAAACCCTTTCCTATTTGTTTAATTACATTTCATGAAACTGTAAAGTTATATGAAAACAGTACTTTTGTAAGCGCAGAAAAAAAGATCAGTATTTCTATGTTCTCTATTTTTATATATAGACAAAAAAGGTACAAGAACTTTTCATTTCCATTAGAACGAGCCCTATCCTTACGTTCTAGGCCTACAAGGTCGATAAGATCACCCCTGGAAAAAAAACAACAACAAAAAGCCAAATAAACACGCATCTGTGATTTTTCTTCTGGTAAAAATTGCAAAATTCCACATTTTTGCAGATATGAGCTTGAAACATCTACAGTTTCAATCTGATGGTGTGGTTTTCACTAAAATTATATGACTTCAAGACGGTCTCTCCCACATTTTCAGGAAAATTATCTCTGACCCGTAGCTTATGATGGGTAAGATTAAATTTAATTAAACTAATATATTGGGAATCAACATAATAAGTAAATTATTTCGATTTATCTTTTTTTATAATTATATAATTGTCAGAAAGTATTTGTGTCAAAACAAACCCAAAAAATAATTATAAATTGTTAAAATTTTTTTAAATAGGGCCCCCCCCCCCAAAAAAAAAGCACGAGAGCTGCATGTCCTGCTATTTATACGAGACATCTTCAATGATAACCCTTCCGGGTCGGTTTAAAGCTCCAGTTTAAAAATATGAATAACTATAATTTAGATTCTCCAGTTGTAAAAGAAGTAATGGCACACGAAGGCAGGACTAGATTCAATCAAGTTGATTCGCTTTATTTGTAATGAAATTAAACTGTGCTTGGCAATGTGTGTTTACGCAACAGCTATAATGAGGGAGGGGAATGAGTCAGTTTTTAGGTGGGTAGAGGTACGGGGGTTACATATTAGTAAAAAAGTTATAATAAAAAAAAAAAGTTTTTTTTGTTTAATGTAATTTGCAAAATTAAAAAATATAACGGACATATTTTTTTAATAATATTAATGGGGAGTTCCCCTCCTCCAACTATAGCTCGGGGCGCGAAAAAGTTATGTTTTTTATAAATATAGTTTTAATAAAGAGTCAAACTTTAGCGTAATTAGAGAGAGAGACGTTGAGGATGGGACAGCCCCTTTCATATATGGAGTAATTTCTTGTTCGTTTTAAGTTTTCATGTCGCTCCTTACTTTCAATTAAAAAACTTGTTTTTTTATTTTATTTTTGAACGTTTTTGAATTAATGCAGGTTTTGATTTTGGCTCACCAAATAATTAAAACAAAATTCCCCCCCCCCCCATGGAAAATACCCCCCGTGAAAAAGAAGAATTTCAAAAGTTAAGGGTTTTATTTGAGTTTTATTTTTTTTAATTTCCGTAGGGGAAAGGAATTTTGATACTTGTGTCTTATACGCCACTCCCTCAAGTTTACGCTGTGTAATATTTGAGAATACACCAGTTTTTTCGTTAGTTTCTTCGTTACTTTAGAAATAAATTTGGGCTATATATTTGAATATTAGCGGGGGGGGGGTTAAAGTATAGCGGGTCTTCATGCAAAATGTGTTTGGTTTAATTATCCTGCATATTAGATAGATAGATAGAAAAGCGTATTTTAAAACCAAATATACGGCCATGAACATAATAAAATAACATAAAGAGCTACCCAATTAAAATTCTGAGATAGCCATTTTGTTCAACATAGTCGAAAATCTAATAAACAAGTTTTTTTCAAATTTAATTCAGTAAAGTGCAAAGTATGTTCTGGCCTCTGGAATGCATAGGGGTTTTGACCGTGCCGTAATTTCTTCAAAATCCTGGGAAGGGGGAGGGGAGTGGTGGCGGTAAAGCTGGAGCCAAGTTATCCAAATGAAGTAAAAATGCCGGTGAATATTTTTTTTTTGGGGGGGGGGGTGCAACGGAAACGAAATAATAAAAAAAAATGTCCAATAGATATGTTCTCCCTTATGATATATGGGACGTATTCTGGTGTACTCTGTTGATATGAAAGTAAAGATTAACATTAAACCCCAAAATGAGCAGAATTTATTTCGTATAGGAAAGAACTATCCCTTCCTCATCCACACCTATGCCTCATGGTCGCAAAAGCTTCAGAGGGTGCTCATTAGATCGGAAATTGAGAGTTCAAGTACTTGTTTTTATAAGTCGAAAGTGTTTGTAGACCAATGAGCTGCGGCAGGGGGTGGGGGTATTTTCTGAGGGAAAGAACCTTCAACGGTTGAGGTTGAAAAATCTTCAAAGTTTTGAGGTTCAAGTTTAGAGAGTGTTGACAGGTATTTTAAACATGGGCACCGACAAGAGGAGGCAGGGGGGCATGGCCCGCCTGGAAGTTTGGGACTATAAAGTAATTATAAAGAAACCAAAGGAAAGAGAGCAGAATAGAGAAAAACCATGGAAAAATATTTGTTGCCCCATTTTTGGCTGCCATCAATAGATAGTGATCCATAATAAGGAAAATATAAGTTCTAATTTGTGACTGAGTAAACACTAACCAGTTTTCCACAAACATTTTTTCTATCTGATATGGTTAATTTAACCCCGGAATTTACCCCGGACAATCACCCTTAACATCTCGACGCGAAAATTTAATCGGTAAAGAGAAAGCAAGACATATAAAGAAATTTCGTACATGAATTCTAGCAAATTCACCCAGTTTAAAATTTCTTCTGAAAATTTCACCCCCTGGAAGCTTTCCTCTCCATTGAAAATTCTCCCGGCAGAAAATTCGTCCTCCCTGCCCCAGCCGAAAAATGTATGCATACTTCCCAATAACAGATAAAACAAAATACATTTTTTATAGCTTAAAAGCTTACCTCCAGGGGCTGTAGGGGGTCATTTTATCTCAAAAGACAGTTAGTGGGCCTTTCAACTATTTTGAAGAAAATATCTCCAAATTGTGTTGACTATTTGGGCATTGAAAGGCTCTCTCTTGGTCTGAGAGCCCACCCCCCAATCCGGTATGGGGTGCACCCCACAGCCGTTTTCAGGGGGGGGCTCATAGGACGGTCACTGGGAGACTGTATAAATGGTGGACAAAAATACTTTTTTCCTCCTAATTTTATATGGTCAACAAAAATTACTACCAATAGGAGTTTGGCTACTGCCCCTTTCTCCCTTCCAAAACCATAAAAGTCTAAGGTATGTTATGTCCTTTCCGTTTTATTGAAAACTATATGTATCTCGAACAGCGTGCTTTTGTTTTTCAAAACATCAACGACAAAAAGTGTAAAATCAATATAAAAGTCCGTATAACTGTAAGGAACTATTGAAAATAATAAAAATTAATTCCAGGAAGCTCAGCGGTTTAAGTGTTTATTTCACTGTAATTTTTATTGCAAAAAACTGTTTTATTTTACTGCAATTTTAATGTATTATTGAAAATTTACCAGCATTAATTAAGCCACTTTATAAGAAAGGTGATAAAAGTGAGTGTGGTAATTATCGAGGCATTAGTCTGGTCTCTGTAGGTAGCAAATTGCTTAGTAATATGATACTTTTTAGACTGAGAGATGCCGTAGACAAAGTTTTAAGAGAAGAGCAGTGCGGTTTTAGAAAAGGTAGAGGATGTGTTGACCAAATTTTCACTCTTAGGTTAATAATCGAGAAGTGTCTAAGTTTTCAAACTCCTTTGGTCCTTAGTTTTATAGATTATGAGCAATCGTTCGATTCTGTTGATAGAGGAGCTTTAGTAAAGGTTTTATCTTTGTATGGTATACCAGACAAATACATTGAAGTGAATAGTGCTATGTACGAGACTAACACTGCTGTGGTTAAGGTAGGAAATTAGGTTAGCAGCTGGTTTTGTATTAAATCAGGAGTTACGCAGTTTTGTGTTCTATCTCTCTTTATATGGATTATTTTGATGGTTTTTGTATTAAGAAGCACAGGAAAGGCAATGGGAGACCAGGGAATAAAATGGGGAGGAAAAAGTCTCCTGGCCTTGGATTATGCTGAGGATTTAAGTATCCTAGATGAAAGTGTGGGCAAAATGAATGAAGTTTTAGAGGTTTTGCGAGTTCAGGGTGCTAGTATTAGTTTGAAAATTAATGTTAGGAAGACTAAGTCAGTAAGGCTAGGAATAAGTGACGATGAAAAGGTGATTTTGGGTATTGAAAAGGTTGATCAGGTGGGCAGTTTCACTTATCTTGGTAGTATTATTAGTAAAGATGGTGGGAGCAGTGAAGATGTTAAAAATAGCATAGCCAAGGCTCAGGGTGTTTTTTCACAATTAAAAAAAGTCTGGAAGAATAGGAAGATAAGTCTACAAACCAATATTAGAATCTTAGAAGCTACAGTGATGACAGTGGTCAAATATGGCTCTGAAGCAAGGACGGTCCAAAAAGTGGATAAAGCTTTACTAGATGATTTCCAGAGAAATTGCTTAAGGATTGTTCTGGGTACCTGGCTGACTGACCGTATTTCAAACAATTGACTATATGAAAAATGTGGTTCAATACCGCTTTCTAGGTCTATAATGAAAGAAAGGTTGAGGTGGTTGGGGCATGTTGTGCGGATGAAAGATGACAGATTGCCGAAGATTGTTCTTTTCGGCCAACCATCTAGGGCTAAACGGAAAGCAGGTCGTCCCCGTCTGGGGTGGGAGGACGTCATAAAGAAAGATTTAAAGAAAATGGGATCTTCGTGGGCGGATGTAAAAAAATAGCCCTGGAATAGATTGGGGTGGAGGACGAGCATGCGTAGCTGTGTTGGCCTCAGGCGGCTTGGTGCTACGATGAGTTGTTAGTAGTAGTAGCAGTAGATTATTAGAAAAATGATCAGAAAACAAATTAAAAAAAAAGAATGTTTTTCAACTGAAAGTAAGGATCAACGTTATAAAATAAAACTAACAGAAATTATTTTCGTATGAGGAGGTTTCACTCCTCCTTGATACATTGCTCTTTACGCTAAAGTTTGACTATTTTTAATTGTTGTCCCAAATTTTCTAACGTTGTCTCCTGAAACACAAGTGTTAATTAATATTAGAATGAGAAGATTTTATATATCTAAAAAAAAAACATTTGAGTGTTTGACAAGTTTATTGTCAAAGCAGACACCGCTATTGTTTAGTGCTTCTACTGCAACAATTGTTCTTGAAAAAATATTATGTGCATAGTCTGGTTTATTTTTATATTGTCAACAAAAATTACTACTAAGAGGAGTTTGGCTACTGCCCCTTTCTCCTTTCCCAAACCATAAAAGACTTAAGCCTGTTATGTACTTTCCGTTTTATTGAAAACTATATGTATCTTTTGTTTTTCAAAACATCGACAACAAAAAAAAATAAAATCATAGGCAGCGCAGAAGCGGTGCCTAAGTAAAGAACAATGTTGGCACAATGTATTTTTTTTTCAGATCAGAGGGATCTAGTAAGAGTCAGTGATCAGAGGGCAGCTACCCTCTACACCCTACCCACACGTCGTATTGTCCTAAAGTGCGTCTACTAGAAATTTTCAGATACACATTCTATTCAAAATAGTCCCAATATCATATAACAAGGCTTTTAGGGTTGAAACAGACCCTAGAGACTAGGGGCAAGGGTCAAAGTTCATGCCCAGGGGGTATTTAAGGTTCTTATGGAAAAGATGACTGTTTCACTTCAGAAGATGCTCAATCTTTCTCCCTTAAAAAAACTATGTCAATATAAAGAGAAAAAAATTAATCACAAAAACTTTTTGCACAAAATAAGTTTCCAAAAAAAATAAAGAACTCCATTAAACAAAAAATGAAAAAAGAATAGAATAAAATAATCTACCAAGCATACAACTTCCATATATCAGTATCAATAAGTAAATGAAACCCAAAACAAACAAAAATTTAAACAAGTCACACTCATCACGAGCAGAAATTAACCTAAGTAGGGCTCTAAACTCTATGCTTTCTAAAAGTTAGAATGTAATTTGTACTTTACTGAAATTTTTTTTAATGTTTTCACTTTTATAATTTTAAGAAATAAAAATAATTAAAATTTTAAGGAATAATAATCAGCATATGTGTATGCACACTTCCCAATAACAAATAAAACAAAGGACATTTTTTATAACTTAAAAACTTACCTCCAGGGGCTGTAGGGGGTCATTTTATCTCAAAAGACAGTTATTGGGCCTTTCATCTATTTTGAAGATAATAGCTATCTCCAAATTTTGTTGACTATTTTGGCATTGAAATGCACTCTCTTGGTCTGATATCCCTTAAACCAACACGGTAAGGGGTGTAACCCAAGGCAGTTGCCCGGGGGGGGCTCCGGGGACGGTCCCGGGGAGAATTGAGCGCTGGGGGACAGAAATACTTTTGCCCCCCTAATTTTATATGGTCAACAAAAATTACTACCAATAGGAGTTTGGCTACTGCCCCTTTCTCCCTTCCCAAACCATAAAAGTCTAAGGTATGTTATGTCCTTTCCGTTTTATTGAAAACTATATGTATCTCAAACAGCGTGCTTTTGTTTTTCAAAACATCAACGACAAAAAGTGTGAAATCAATATAATAGTCCGTATAACTATAAGGAACTGTTGAAAATAATGAACATTAATTCCAGGAAGCTCAGCAGTTTAAGGGTTTATTTCACTTTAATTTTTGTTACAAAAAACTGTTTTATTTTACTTTAATTTTAATGTATTATTGAAAATTTACAAGAATTATTAGAAAAACGATCAGAAAACAAATTAAAATAAAAAGAATGTTTATCAACTGAAAGTAAGGATCAACGTTATAACATAAAACTAACAAAAATTATTTTCGTATGAGGAGGTTTCGCTCCTCCTTGATACGTTGCTCTTTACGCTAAAGTTTGACTATTTTTAATTGTTGTCCCAAATTTTCTAACGTTGTCTCCTGAAACACAAGGGTTACTTAATATTAGAATGAGAAGCTTTCATATAGCTACAAAAAAAACCTTTGCGTGTTTGACAAGTTTATTGTCAAAGCAGACACCGCTATTGCTTACTGCTTCTACTGCAAAAATTGTTCTTTAAGAAATATTATGTTTATAGTCTGTTTTATTTTTATATTGTCAACAAAAATCACTACTAAGAGGAGTTTGGCTACTGCCTCGTTCTCCTGTTCCAAACCATAAAGACTTAAACCTGTTATGTACTGTGCGTTTTATTGAAAACTATATGTATCTTTTTTTTTTCAATACATCCACAACAAAAAAAAAATAAAATCATAGGCAGCCCAGAAGCAGTGCCTAAGTAAAGAACGATGTTGGCACAATGTATTTTTTTCAGATCAGAGGGATCTAGTAAGAGTCAGTGATCAGAGGGCAGCTACCCTCTCCACCCTACCCACACGTCGTATTGTCCTAAAGTGCGTCTAATAGAAATTTTGAGATGCCCCTTCTATTCAAAATAGTCTAAATATCATATAACAAGGCTTTTAGGGTTGAAACAGACCCCAGAGATTAGGGGCAAGGGTCATAGTTTATGCCCAGGGGGTATTTAAGGTTCTTATTGAAGGGATGTCTTTTTAACTTCAGAAGATTCTCAATTTTTCTCCATTAAAAAAACCATTTAAATATAAAACTACAAGAAATTAATCACAAAAAATTTTTGCACAAAATAAGTTTCCAAAAAAAATAAAGAACTCTATTAAACCAAAAATGAAAAAACAAGAGAATAAAAGACTTTACCAAGACTACAACGTCCAGAGCTCAGTATCAAGAAGTAAATGAACCCCACCCCCCCCAACCCGTTCCCCCAGTCACACTTCTCACTATCATAAATTACACTAATGTGTTCTATAAACTATATGATTTATAATATCTATAATATCATTTGTACTGTACTTACTTTTTTTTTAATTTTTTCACTCTTATAATTTTTAGAAATAAAAATAATTAAAATTTTAAGGACAAATAATCAGCATATGTGCATGAACACTTCCCAATAACTAATGACACAAAGCGCATTTTTCATTTAGATTATAAGCTTACCTCCAGGGGTGTTATGGGGTTATTTTATGTCAAAAGATCGTTATTAGGCCTGTCATCTATTTTTATGATACTACAACAAACCGAATTTTTTGGACGCTTTTGGCATGGAAATGCAATCTCTGTGTCTGATATCCCTCAAACCACCCCGGTACGGGGTGCAACCCACGGCCGTTTTCAGGGGGGGGGCCCCGGGGAAGGGCCCGGGGGGAATTTATCGAGGGGGGACAAAAATACTTTTGTCCTCCTAATTTTATATGGTTAACAAAAATTACTACCACTAGGAGTTTGGCTACAGCCCCTTTCTCCCTTCCCAAACAATAAAAGTCTAAGGTATGTTATGTCCTTTCCGTTTTATTGAAAACTATATGTATCTCGAACAGCGAGCTTTAGTTTTTCAAAACATCAACGACAAAAAGTGTAAAATCAATATAATAGTCCGTATAACTGTAAGGAACTATTGAAAATAATGAACGTTAATTCTAGGAAGCTCAGCAATTTAAGTGTTTATTTCACTGTAATTTTTATTACAAAAAAACTGTTTTATTTTACTGTAATTTTAATGTATTAATGAGAATTTACCAGCATTATTAGAAAATTCATCAGAAAAAAAATTTAAAAAAAAAAAATGTTTTTCAACTGAAAGTTATTATCAATGTTATACCTTAAAAAAAACCGAAATTATTTTCGTATGAGGAGGTTTCGCTCCTCCTTGATACGTTGCTCTTTACGCTAAAGTTTGACTATTTTTAATTGTTGTCCCAAATTTTCTAATGTTGTCTCCCGAAACACAAGGGTTACTTAATATTAGAATGAGAAGCTTTCATATAGCTACAAAAAAAACTTGTGCGTGTTTGACAAGTTTTTTGTCAAAGCAGACACCGCTATTGTTTAGTGCTTCTACTGCAACAATTGTTCTTGAAAAAATATTATGTGCATAGCCTGATTTATTTTTATATTGTCAACAAAAATTACTACTAAGAGGAGTTTGGGTACTGCCCTTTTCTCCTTTCCAAAACCATAAAACACTTAAGCCTGTTATGTACTTTCCGTTTTATTGAAAACTATATGTATCTTTTGTTTTTCAATACATCGACGACAAAAAAAATAAAATCATAAGCAGCGCAGAAGCAGTGCCTAAGTAAAGAACGATGTTGGCACAATGTATTTTTTTTTCAGATCAGAGGGATCTAGTAAGAGTCAGTGATCAGAGGGCAGCTACCCTCTCCACCCTACCCACACGTCGTATTGTCCTAAAGTGCGTCTACTAGAAATTTTGAGATACCCCTTCTATTCAAAATAGTCTAAATATCATATAACAAGGCTTTTAGGGTTGAAACAGACCCCAGAGATTAGGGTCAAGGGTCATAGTTTATGCCCAGGGGGTATTTAAGGTTCTTATGGAAGGGATGGCTGTTTAACTTCAGAAGAGGCTCAATTTTTCTCACTGAAAAAAACTATGTAAATATAAAACTAAAAGAAAATAATCACAAAAACGTTTTGCAAGAAATAAGTTTAAAAAAAAAATAAAGAACTCCATTAAACCAAAAATGAAACAACAACAGAATAAAATAATCTACCAAGCATACAACTACCATATATCAGTATCAATAAATAAATGAAACCCAAAACAAACAAAAATTAAAACAAGTCAAACTTATAACGAGCAGAAATTAACCTAAGTAGGGTTCTAAACTCTATGCTTTCTAAAAGCTAGAATATAATTTATACTTTACTGAAATTTTTTTTAATGTTTTCACTTTTATAATTTTAAGAAATAAAAAATAATTAAGATTTTAAGGAATAAATATCAGCATATGTGTATGCACACTTCCCACTAACAAATAAAACAAAAGACATTTGTTATAACTTATAAGCTTACCTCCAGGGGCTATAGGGGGTCAGTTTATCTCAACAGACAGTTATTGGGCCTTTCAACTATTTTGAAGAAAATAGCTATCTCCGAATTTTTTTGTCTCTGTTGGCATTGAAATGCAGTCTCTGGGACTGGGCGCTCCCACCCCACCCCGGTACGGGGAGCAACCCACTGGCGTTTTCAGGGGAGGCTCAGAGGACGTGCCTGGTGGTACGTTATTAAGGGGGGACACAAATAATTTTTCCCCCCTAATGTTATATGGTCGACAAAAATTAATACCAAGAGGAGTGTGGCTACTGCCCCTTTCTCCCTTCCAAAACCATAAGAGTCTCAGGTATGTTATGTACTTTCCGTTTTATTGAAAACTATATGTATCTCGAACAGCGTGCTTTAGTTTTTCAAAACATCAACGACAAAAAGTGTAAAATCAATATAATAGGCCGTATAACTGTAAGGAACTATTGAAAATAACGAACATTAATTCCAGGAAACTCAGCGGTTTAAGTGTTTATTTCACTTTAATTTTTATTACAAAAAACAGTTTTATTTTAATGTACTTTTAATGTATTATTGAAAATTTACCAGAAGTATTAGAAAAATTATCAGAAAAAAGATTTAAAAAAAAGAATGTTTTTCAACTGAAAGTAAGGATCAACGTTATAATATAAAACGATAAAATCACAATTCACATTTTTTTATTAAATTAATTTGAATTTTTTTTTAGCAAATGTACAATACTTTTAAAGATTTTTATTTTCAGTACCATTTTTATGTATCATTTAAATATAGCTAAAATATATAAACTGTTTAATAAGGTTATATTTGATCACCTGTAACATACTCGTGTCGATAGTTTTTAATACAATGAAATACGTGTCTTTTTATTTTCACTCGTAATTTCTATTAGTATGATGTGTCAAAACAAGAAGAAAAGAGGCTATCGTGTCACATCAATCAACATATACAAAGAAAAAAAATGAAATTATCAAGCTTGAAAGAAGAAATCAGATGTATTTGAAAGAATGTGAGCTCAAAATGGTAAGTATAATGTCGAAATCCACAAATGAAGATGAACAACAGGGAGTTAGAATAAATAAGGGTGGTTACCAAACGCTCTTTAAAGCAAAGGTGTCAGAAAATATTGATATAGAAGGGACCTTTGAAAATGATACGCTGGACATAGAGTTCAAGGAGTGCATGGAGTGCAAGGACACTATAGAGTGCAAGGACATGGAAAAGTTTGACTACCAAGAGAATATGGTTGAATGTTTTCAACTGGAAGTAGAAAATGAGTTCCAGATTAATGACGCCTATGATGAAAACAATAAAAGAAACCCAGAACAAAAAAGTAACGTTAACAAAACGGTATA
>NC_142805.1:10546425-10573925 GCF_049724085.1 Artemia sp. Qi Xiang Cuo
GTTGTCATGGGCATTGGGAAGGGGGGCAGCTATCCCTTCCCCTTGAACTTCAAATTCACACTAGATATTAAGGATAACTTTTCGTCTGTTGGAATTTTTCTATTGGATGTTTACTGCTAGATGGTTGAAAAAGCTGCAAATAAACAGAAATTTCCGAATATTGTTTAAGACATCGATATTCATAATGATTCCACATTCAATATTAGTTTTTGGTCCTATATATAAATATGTCAATTTTGACATTTAATATTGCCAAACTTAAACCCTTAATTGGCACGGAAAAAAAATTACAGTAGCTGCAAAGTTGGGTCTGTGGGTCCCAGCTTTTTACAATTTTGAGAAAAATATATATACAAATTTATTCTCAATTTGCTTACAAAATATCCAGATAAATCAGTTATGAATACTAAAACAAAAAAAAAATTATTCCACTATTCACAATCGGGGCAGAGGAACTGGGCATATTTTATATTAACATTTCTGGCACGAACTGCAGGTATATTTAGGTTTTCTGTCCTTGCTTAGGGGGAAAATGATGCAACGACCGTTTTGGTCATTGAAACCTGAAGAATACACATTGAGGGTACTCTTATCTGAAAATCATGTATGGTTCTTGGTCAAATTACACAGTGCTCGTGGGATCTTTTGGAGGGTTTTTCTATTCCTAAGTTACGGGTTGACGAAGGATCGTCCCAGCCCTATCAGCAATTTTTTTCGGGTGGTCTTTTCTTGGGGTGCTGAGTACATTAGCATTGACTCGACCATTGTAAAGATCACATCCACATATCCTTGGACCATCTTTTTGTGTGGCGGCTAGTCATTTAGGAGAGTCTAATTCATATTTTTGTGTTGTACGTCACGATCCCTGTTTACTGCTCTCAAGTTCAATTGCTGCTGAAAAGGTGATCGACGAAGCAAGAATGACTGCTTCTTTTTTCTTTGGAAAATACAAAACCATACTTATATGTTCTCTAAATTTGAAGATGGACGAATTGGGTTATCGTGTATGACAAATAAAGGGAAAAGGATTGATCTCTTTCGTTTTCTTTCACCATGTTTACGTATGTCATTCTCAGGGGTCTGAGCATTTCAATAAGTTCTATGGATGTGAATTCGTTGCTGACTGTGATGTTGGTGTTACAGCTCTTCAAGAGATCGACAATGGTCATGTCCACATTGGAACTAAACTCTAGATCATTTAGGTTTTTAACAATAGGTGTTTCCTTTCTAATGTAGACAAAAACGTTAGATTGGTAAAATGTTTTCAAGACCGCTTGACACTAAATCTTGAATCTAAACGTGTTCGGCTTAAAACAAATATACTTCTTGAATTTGCACCATCCTCTAAATGTAATTATTATATCATCAATTATCTAGTGCTCGCGTGGTGAATAATTTGCTTCACAGTTTACAACGAAGAGGTTAAAAACCTCTTTTATGGGAGCTAGAAGTCCACCTCTTTTTTGAAGTGTTTGCCTATCATCGAACTGGAGACAGTTTTCCAGATACTAGAATTATTTCAGGCTTATTAGTGCGTGGAAAATGTCCCACCCAGTTCCATCAACTGCAAAGTGACCTTCAGGATCTTCACTGCCCGACTTGAATGCTCTAGAAAGATACAGAAGGTCTAAGACGGCATGCATCTCTATGACATCGACGGGTTTCAATTACGTTTTCTTATCTGCAATGCAAAAGTTATACTACAGATTGTCCTCGTCAGTCTTGGCACTGGTTTGAAAGAAGCTATTCTCAGGGATCTGGGCTGTGAGGAAAAGGTCTCATTGCTTTTCATGGGTTCTAGGTCTTTGTGTCCTTTGAGACCTGAAAAACAAGATGTATTTAACAAGATTACAGGATCTCGTGTCTTCTCTGTAAAAAGTATCTAGTTTGTTTTAGTATTGCTCCAAATTGTCAGTTGTTTTATAGAGACCATATTCCATTTATAAATTAACTTTTTAGAATCTGAAATTCAAAGAAAATTAGAAGTACCCAAAGAAATTAACTAAAAATGTTCGATTAAAAACGGGAATCTTTTCCTTTCGAATGTAGGACACATAAATAAGTTGAATACTAATTATTCTCTAAAAAGCTCGTAAGAACTAAAGTTGATTGCTCTGCTAAGCAACAAAAAAGATACACAAACTGTAGGAGGGGGTGTGCCAAACTCCGGAGCCCTGCATCTACACTACTGTACTTGATTTCGAGATTTTCTATTACCAAGGTTAATTACTCAACTAGTCTGAAGAATAAACAATATATCAGCTTCCTAGAATAACAGTGGTACAAAATGGACAAAAACTGGAGGGTTCGGGTCTGAAAGACCCAAACCTACACGTTAAGGGTTAAACTTTTGAATTCAATTTTATAAAATATGAAGTTGCTATCTCAACGAAAAGTGATTAGGGATTTTGAAAAAAGGTAGAGGAATTAACAAAATACAAGGGCCACCATTTTGCTGTAGTTGTTTCTAAAGATTGAAATAACCAAATTTTGAACTTGCACTAGACGCTAGAACTTTCAATTTTCAAACAAATGAACACCCTTAAAGTTTATACAACCACCCTTTCCATGAAAACTTTATATCTTAATAATGGGACAATTGGTGGTGTTAAAAATGGAGGCATAGCTATTTAACCTTTTGACAATTTTGAATACTCTGACTATCTCAAAATTTTTATTGGAGAAAATGGCTGACGTGAGGCTGGTTACACTCCAATCACTTTTAATTCTTTAAAAGGGCGCTAGGCCTTCTAATTTCCAATGAGATGAGCCCCTTCCAAAGCTTATACAACCATCCCATCCTTATGGACTGCTTCTGTAAAATTTTTAAATATTTATTGTTATTAATAATTAAGTCTTTAAATTAAATGAACAATCTGACAGCTGAGCTAAAATATCACATTATCTATCGAGTAATAAACAATATTTATAATAAAGACATCTATTTGGTTTGGGTT
This sequence comes from Artemia sp. Qi Xiang Cuo, assembly GCF_049724085.1. Classification (NCBI taxonomy): domain Eukaryota; kingdom Metazoa; phylum Arthropoda; class Branchiopoda; order Anostraca; family Artemiidae; genus Artemia; species Artemia sp. Qi Xiang Cuo. The sequence goes on from NC_142805.1 coordinate 10,549,383, forward strand.
GTGGGTCAGGGGTGGGTTTCTGTAAGCGTACCCAGAGTCAACCCAGTTCTAAATGGGTACTTCGAGATATCTAGGGAAGGTAAGCAGGGAGGGTTTGCGAAAGTACAGGTTGGCTTCCCTAAGCCCCCATTGCAATTCCTGGCTGAAGGGCCACGAAACAGAGATCAGCACTGCCGGTTTGGCCCCTAAGGTTTTTGTGCCGTCATACTTATTTACTTTACTACTATACTTTCTGAAAGCCATAATATAAATTGTATTTTACTGAAAAATTTTTTTAAATGTTTTCATTTTTATAACTTTAAGAAATCAAAAATTAGTTAAGCTTCTAAGGAATAAATATCAGCGTATGTATATTAAACTGACAATGCACTTTTTTTTCAGTAAATTCGATTGAATTTTTTTTAGCAAAGAACAAATTATATTCTGGCTTTTAGAAAGCATAGGGGTTTATAACCCTACTCATATTAATTTCTGATCGTTTTGTGTCTGACTCTGTTATTTAGTTTAATTTCTGTTTTTTTTTGGTTTTCATTTATTTATTGATACTGATTTGTGGTAGTTGCATACTTGGTAGATTATTTGATTATATTTTTGTACATTTTTGGTGTAATGCAGTTCTTTACTTTTTTTCCAAAGGTTATTTTGTGGAAAAATTTTTTTTAATTAATATTAGTAAAAATCAGACTGCTGAAAAACAAAAATCAGGTTCTACTTTTTTTAGACAGGAAGCATTTCCAAGTTAAAAAGGAATATGCAAAGGCCTTGAGAATTGCTGAAAGAATGCTCACTTGTTTTGTTCTATAAACTCTGTGATTTTTGTATCAAGTTTGAGGTTGATTTCTAATTTAATGTTTGACTTTTTGTTTCTTCTTCTTTTTTCCTTTAGAAATCTATTGAATGTTAGGGGACCATTAGCTATCTCCTTACACAAGGAAAGAATCTGGATTCTTTCATAGTGTTCACTTTATATAGCCCAACTACTTTCCAAGACAGCCAACCAGTGTTCTACTGCTTTAAGTGGCGTTCACAAGCATGTCTAGCTAGAATCCAATGTCTAAACACGTGTCTACCCAGAATTCAATGTCTAGGCAATGACCATTCACAAGTAAAATTCGACGCTTAGCTAGACATGCTAGACAAGGTGCTTGGCTAGATATTGTGTTCTAGACTCTAGAACTCAATGTCTAGGATTTTCAATTACAGCCAATCAGAATGTGTCAAGTTCAACTATTTTCATCATTTATGTTTACATTTTAAAACTGAAATTCAATTTATTCAAATGAAAATGGAACATAACACCAATAATAATAAGGATACTGGAAGTTTTTTTTCATTTAATTGTTTGTTTGTTTTTTATTTTAGGCAAATATGCCACACCAGACATAATGGTGAAGCACACTAAGGCAATTTTTTCGCTTATCTCATCCATTATCTTGTAAAAGTAAAAAAAAGGATTATAATTTCGAAAGTTTTGCCCGCATAAGCTCTCTTGATTGGCTAGAAATGACAATTTGAAACTAAATTTGTAGTTTTCATTTTTATAGTTTTTAATTGTAGTTTATATTTTTATAGTTTTTAATTATAGTTTTTAAACGCCGCTTAATGCGGTGTTTTCAAATGTGTCAAGCTAGAATCCCATGTCTAGACATGTGTCTAGCCAGAACTCAATGTCTAGGCAACGCCCGTTCAGTAGTAAAATTTGGTGCTTAGCTAAAACTACAAATTTAGTTTCAAATTGTCATTTCTACCCAGTCAAGAGTTTAATTCCGGCTAGACACGTGTCTAGACATGAGATTTTAGCTAGACACACTTGTGAACGCCCCTTTGCATAAGCAAGATGATCAGATAAGTTTTTGCAAACCTAGATTCAAAGAGTTGTTTTTCAGCTTTGTTACTAAAATAAAAGAGGTCTTTCCCATTTCCTTGTGATCACAGATCTCCTTAATAGTTCAGATAAATAAAGTCAGTAGTATACTTTTGGCTTCCTCCGGTAAATTGTTTATCATAAAGTAAAGTAAGATAGGTCCTGGGTCAAAAGGTCTAGTTACTTTTCCCTCAGGGATGCAATGTCCCCCTTTCTCCACAGCATTTTTGGATTCAGTCAGAATCAAATATTTCCCTTTTCCTTATGATTTAAACAATTGGTCACTTGAATAAATTACAGTCCTTCCCCAGGAACGGGGTGGTTTATCAACCTAGGAGGCAGAGTTATTTGACATTTGGACTAATTTGATTAAAACAGCTATCTATCTCAGGGCCTTGGACATAAGGCCAAAATAGTTTTTCCGAATGAAATTCCACTATTTTGCAAATAAATTTCTTAATTGTTTCCCAGTGTGTTTGTTTGAGCTGGTTAGTTTGGGTTGCTTTTGCCAATTGATTTTGAATTAAAAATAACTTGCACTAGACGCTAGAACTTTCAATTTTCAAACAAATGAACACCCCTTAAAGTTTATACAACCACCCTTTCCATGAAAACCTTATATCTTAATAATGGGACAATTGGTTGTGTTAAAAATGGAGACATAGCTCTTTAACCTTTTGACAATTTTGAATACAATGATTATCTCAAAATTTTTATTGGAGAAAATGGCTGAGGTGAGGCCGGTTACACACCAATCACTTTTAATTATTTAAAAGGGTCCTAGGCCTTCTAATTTCCAATGAAATGAGCCCCTTCCAAAGCTTACACAACCATCCCATCCTTATGAACTGCTTCGGTAAAAAAGAATATAAATTGAAGTCTTATGACTTTAATGTCAGAAATCTCGCCAGACACGCAATATAACTAAACAAGTCAGGAAGAAAAATTGGGAATGAGCAATTATTAGAGATTATGACGAAACTGAGAGTGACTATCCGTCTAGAATATAGTAGTGAATCTGAATCTAACAGTAATTACGCTTCAAGCAGCAATACACCCGACCAGAGTTCGAAGTTTTCAAATTCTAGCAATGTATTTAATAAGACTGAAGAACCTGGTAATGCTACGGACGAGTATGAGAACCAGTGCAATATGACAAGCATGTGAAAGAAGTAAAAGAATCCAGTAGACGAAAATCTGAAGAATACATGACTCGCAGCCGATACAAAAAGAGTTACAATCCAGAAAAGTAGGAAGAAAGCACTGTATAAGCATTTGACCGACCAGACATTTATATCTGAACTATCGTGAGAGTTGGAAATTCCAAAAACTACAATCATCTCAGCTATGTCAAGAGACGCTTCTTACAACAGAAAACACACCCATATGCGACCGACCAATTTCAATGAAGCAGAAATAAAAAGGTCGAGTTTGCTAATGTCTATCAAAAACAAGGATTTCCTATCGTGAAAGTCAATCTTATGGACTCTACCCAACTCTACCTTTTAAAGTCTGGTCGAAAGATAAAAAAACAGGTGCTATAATGATGAGGTGGTGCTAAAACTTCGTGAAACGACGCCCAGAACTCATTTTGTGTAAAGTAGAAAGTGTGCACGGCAGACATTCGAAGGGGACATTAGAATTTTGGTTTATAAAATCATGAATTTTACCTGAAACATAAAGGACATAATCCAATGGAGACCGTGCAGTCCTGCTGTACTGTTTTGTGCGTCAACTGATGGAAATCAGTGTCCAGAGCGCGTTTTTTATCCATACAAATTTTGCTGAGTTTCCAAAGGTATGGAAAATGCTTGCCCAGAAGGTGTATACCAGACTGCATCCGATCAGAGCTGAAACTGCCTTATAAATTGTTCATCAAGTTTTCATACCTACGTTGGACAAAAAAGGAGTTCCAAAAGTAGCATTCTTGCTCTTAGATGGACAAGCATTCCGCCTTCCTCTGTCCTTTAGCGAGTAGTGGGAAAGCCATGGGATTGAACTCGTAAGCCTTCCGCCAAATGCCATATTTGTCATTCAACCTCTAGACATAACAGTGTTCAAGTCTTTGAAGATATCTTGGACTGAGTTTAAGGCCGTCCGATGCCACAAATGTTATTTTCGCAAGTCAGTATCGGCTGACAGTCTCAATGACAAAGGGCTTATTAGCGAAATTTCTGCACAACAGGGACCTTACGAAGCAATTTCGGTATAATTTGATACGGGATCTTAGATGTGTCAAAAAGGTGGAAAACCTAACGAGAGGCTTGTTTAAAACAAAGGAAATTTATAATCTGTTACTAATTGTTAAGCAAAATATTGTCTAATCAATGTACGTACAGCATAAATAATATGCATCCTGTGCCCACAAACATTTCATTCAAGGCATTTAGCACAACAGAAAGGTTCCAAAGCTGTCAAATTATTCATTGAGGCTGCTCTTGAGCTGAATGTTTTTCATGCAGGTATGCTAGAATATTTTTGGCGATTGTCCTTAACTAAACTTTGAAAAGTAAATTGTGCTTCGTTCAGTCAAAAAACAAAATTTGCGCTTTATAATGATATAACTTTCATTAAATCCGAATATCTCTATCTCTGGCACAGAACTGGAGAAATTAAATTATTCTTATATGATTTTCGCGATAGTAAGTTCCGAATTTTAGTTTTCTGTTGTTTATCCAGATCTCTTATAAAAGCTATAAAAGGTATAACAACACTGCAAAATCAGTTCTAAATAGTTGGGCTGCACAAAGTGAAATCAACGTATTAAGTTACCTAATGAAATATTGCTTGCCTGTTGTAGGAATGTGTAAGGAGGCCTTAAATTTGTGTAATTTGGTAACTTAGTTTTATACCTTAATTTTAGGCTTGCTTAACAAAGAGCCCTTTTAAAGAAATAATAAGAGGATCTCTTGGTTTGGGTTAATGTAAATTAGAATAAAATCAAGTACAGTTATCCCGAGCATGGCTCAGCAATATTTTGAACTAAAGGATTTTAATACCCCAGAACTTAAGCCTTGACTAGCTATTCAAGTGTAACTCTTTTAGGTAGAAACATTCAATAGTCTAGAATTAACTTAATCTTTTTCTTTTCGGTAACATTGGTGGATTGAACAAGTAGACCATAGACATTAGACCTAGAAGAGGCTTAGAAATATTCAATATAATCAGAATTAGAATATTTTTCTTTTTATTTTCTTTTGTAATAAAAATCAGTTGTCTCTGAATTCTGAGTACCAATTTCTTACCCAAGCCTCAGTTTGTAACACGCTACCAAATTTATTAGCCCTGATAGTAGGGGCAACCTTACAACGGGTTGCAGCGGTACTCAAGTTCGGTGCAACTTTCGCTTAAGTGGGGGAGGTTTAATAAAATCTAAAAAATTTGTTAAAATTTAGTCATTTGTTCCTCACAAGAAAGTGTGTGTTCAGTTTTCCAAACGTATCAGAGACAGAAAAGTTTGAAAAAGTGTTCATTAAAGAAATTTTTAACCTTAATGGGAAGCTTAGACAGCCTTTTATCTTCCTAAGATTCTTTCTTTCTTCTCCTTTTCTTTCTCTTTGCTACAAGGTCTAGTATCCGAATCGTCTATAATTTACTTAAATAGGGCCATAGGTCAATCATCCTCAAGTGTGTGTAATCATGACATTAGCCTTGAGGGTTAATTTAGATCGAGATATTGAGCTAATTCTTACGCAATTTATAAACTAACTCATTTTAGTAGTTTAAAACAATTTAAAGGTTCAAAACGTTTCCCACATTAAGAGTTTATAAGGATAGAACCATCATGAGTTTAACTGAAAACAAAATCAAAGAGTTAGAAATTGCACTACAACAAGCGCAGTTTAGAATAAATGCTCTAGAAGGGCAATATAGAGATGCAACAGTCACAAGTAGGCTTCAAAACCTATTTGTGCAGTGAGCACCTCCATCTCGTTACTGACAAATCCAAATGAAATCCATTCATGGATTAGGACCCTTAAACAAATACAAAGGAGTTTAGAAAAAAAATGACAGTGCTAGGATTAATCAAGCTATTTGTTATACAGGGGGAGAAATACAAAGATTCGCAACGAGCTTAGACATTCCTAAAAAGAAGGATATGTCAAGACCAACTAGGGATAATTATTCCAGGTATAAATTTAGTGAAAGAAAAAACTCTCGCATAAAATGCTGGACTTGCGGGGGTCCACATAGACAATCGAAATGTGAAAAACCTCCAATTTATATCCGCTGTGGTGAAACAGGCCACAAAGCAAAATATTGTTTAGCTCCAACACCTATACACCAACCCCAAGAAAAATTTTAAGGCAATTTTGCCGAAGGTACTGCAGCCTCCGAGCAATGGTTAGGGAACCACTGGAAGGCACAGGCCCAAATTTCGTAGTTTTGTAGAGATAGATTAACCGTTAGAAATAGACCTAGTGCGACTGGGAGTCACGGACATGTCATGACAGGGAGTCATGTACTTCAGAGGGAGGTTGAGAGGATACCTCTCAAGGATAATAAAATGGGTTGCGTCCACCTCTTAAGGATGCAAGAAAGGGTTGTGTCTACCTCTTAAGAAAGAAAAAAAAAGGTTTGCATCCATAGGAATACGAAGAAGGGTTGTATCCCAACGCGCAAAGGCTGCATGTGCATATACTAGAATTATTAATGACGAATTACACAAAATGAAACAAACGGAGTCTGTTACCACTTTTGGGACAAAATAGGGTTGGTCACAGGACTAGCAACGGAAGAAAATATAGAAAAAATTCTTCATCAAGTAGATTATTTAACAAAAAAAATGAAAAGTTAATACACATATCGGACCGTTCTATATCATTAGTGAGTGACCTCGACAGAGAATTAAGAATGGAAAGAAATAAAAGTTTAGAAATTTTGGAAAGGACTTCCAAGCGAATTATCGAATATATACCCAGAGAGATTAATGAGATAGATTTTCTAAAATTACAGATAAAAAAAGAAATGACAAAAAGTTCAATTCAAAAAAAATTTTATGAGAGTAAACGCACTGCCCGTAAGATTTAGAGTATTGTTGAAAATAAAAAGCACTGCCGATAGGATTTAAAATCCGTCAAATAAAGGATAAGAATTATGGGAATTATATAAGAGACTCCTTATAATGCAGCCATACAAGAACTTAAAATAGTAATAATTTGGGATTTTCTGTCTCCAACAAAAGAGATGAGTTCAGAATGTTCGAAGGGTTCAAAATTTCATAACTCGTATTTTTTTAGAGAACAGGTACAGATTTTTTCTTTCATCGGAAAATGTATTTGCTTTTGATTTTTCAAGTCTTCCATTTTTACTAGATCTTTTGGCACCTTTAAATACTCTTTCGAGTATTCAATTATAATTTGAGAAAAAATTGTGAATAAGGTTTGAAAAGGCCCAAATAAGAAAATACTATTCAGTTGTTCGTAGAGGTCAATTAATATGTCTTCCTTTTATTAAAGCTGTGCTCAATTTTAAACTTAAAGTAATCAAAGAGTCGATTTATCTGTGCCTAGCAACACAAGAGCAGGGGTTTAATTTCGGACGCCGCGAAACGACAAAAAAACTCTTGATTAAAAATATCTGCACAAACTCATAAGTATTCTGGCAGAGAACTTTGCATAAGTTCTACTACATTAGGAAGACGAAATTGAATATTTACCTTTTATTTACTTTTAGAATAGGTTTAGTTCAACCGCTGGCCTGGATGAAGTGAGGCAAATACGATTTTCCTTGCAAGAAGAAAAAGCGAAAGATGTAACAACATATTGGACGTCGACGTATTACATTTTTACACTCTTTTTATATATATAATAGGATTTCTTTCAGTAGTACTGATATTCAGAAAATTAAGAAATTTATATCCAGGTTATCGAGACCAAAAGTCTCAGTGGTTCAATTTAGAAGTAGTATAAGGAGAAATTGAGTTACACTAGATCTTAGTAAATTTGTGTTTCCTTTTGTTTATTCCTTTTAAAACAAAAATTGTACAAATTGTAAAATTGTTAAAACAAAAGATTTTAAGTGGGGGAGATTGTAAGGAGGCCTTAAATTTGTGTAATTTGGTAACTCAATTTTAGTAAAGCTAGGAATTTCGTTTCGCTTCAATAGATCAGAAATAAAGCGAAAATTTCAAATTAGCTTGAATTTGAAAACAGCTTAACTTTGTGTAACTAGTCATAAATCTTGTAGTGACACTTCTTTGTCCAAGAATCGACGATCTTTGAACCCGTGATAAATATTTTAAGACCTAATTTAGACCAATTTGGTTATAAAACAAAAAGGAATGCAAGGCCTTGAAAGACTGGAAAAGAAACTACTTTTTAACAAAATGTGGTTGATTGGCTTAGAGAGAGGGAAGGTCGCTAAACGGATCAAGTAGCAAAAGGAATATAACTTACGGACGAGAGACAAATCGGGGTAGTTTTTCCTCGGAAACAAGGTAGTCTTTTTTGGAACGAACAGCGAGTAAGTGTTTTACTTTGTAATTAAGGTAGACTACCACTGTCTGTCTGAATTCCCCTCGGAGATAAAAGTTTGAAGATAAAATTAAAATAAGAAGAAAACCTCTAAAGATTTCTGTCACTTGGAGATAACTTTAATACGTATATAGGAGACAACAATAACAACTAGTGCTTAAGTCTAACATTTTACTATAAGTTGGTGATTTGGGGTTTATAGTTCGGTAGTATTTCCACTGAGACAAGGCTTGAGCCATTTGGACAAAACAGCATTTTAAGGTTAGAATAAGCTAAATTAAATTTCTTCCCATAAATTTAAGCTTCGAATAATTGAGGGTTCAAAGAGGAAAGGAACCTTAACCAAGAAGTCAACGTTAGAAGAGCCCTTTGTGCTCCCCTTTTTCAGCCTAGAGTTCCTTGGAACTTAGCTTGACTTTATAAAGACCTTATATCCGAAAATTGGAATTATCGGACAACAACATTACTTCCCCCCCCCTTTTGGAATCTTCAGACGTTTATACGAAGGAGAACACTGTTCCCTTTTCAATCATTCTTTCAGTTCGTTAAACCCGTACTGCATGTTTATACAAAGATGGCCTCGATGTTTATACAGATAGGTTAGGGGAAAAGGGAATAATATTTTCAATTTAAGAATTTCCAGACCTTTATGTCCAGATATATCCAACTGAGAGTTTTTCCTGCTAAAGTTAAAGCTTACTAAAGCTCCAAGGAACACAGAGCCCTTTTAAAGAAATAATGAGAGGATCTCTTGGTTTGGGTTAATGTAAATTAGAATAAAATCAAGTACAGTTATCCTGAGCATGGCTCAGCAATAGTTTGAACTAAAGGATTTTAATACCCCAGAACTTAAGCCTTGACTAGCTATTCAAGTGTAACTCTTTTAAGTAGAAACATTCGATAGTCTAGAATTAACTTAATCTTATTCTTTTCGGTAACATTGGTGGATTGAACAAGTGGACCATAGACATTAGACCTAGAAGAGGTTTAGAAATATTCAACCTAATCAGAATTAGAATATTTTTCTTTTTATCTTCTTTTGTTATAAAAATCAGTTGTCACTGAATTCTGAGTACCTATTTCGTCCCCAAGCCTCAGTTTGTAACACGCTACCAAATTTATTAGTCCTGATAGTAGGGGCAACCTTACAAATGTTTTGGGCCTTCACCTTAGTCTATGCTTCTTACAAAGACCGTGGGATTTACCCGTGGAACAGAAAAAACGTTTGACACGAAAAACTTGTTTCATAAAGTGTGTTGACCCCTAAGCAAGTCTTCTAAGGAAGAAGACTTTCCTCTTAAAAGAAGCCTTCACTTTAGTCTATGCTTCTTACAAAGACATTCGAAGTATGTGGGATTTACCGATAGAACAGAAAAAACGTTTGACACGAAAAACTTGTTTCATAAAGTGTGTTGACCCCTAAGCAAGTTCAGATTTCAGTTAATTCTGAATTCCAAGAGCCACTGGGTTTTGTTCCCAATACTTCTAGCAATGAAAAGGTCGAGGCTTCCAAAGTATTAGCGATGGCTTCGTTGGCATGTTTTCTTGACTCGGAAACATTAGAACTTTTTGAAAAGTCCTATCCTTGAAACCTACCTGAAACACTGGAAGATAGGGAGACTAGCTTATACGATATAGAAGTAAATCAATATATGCCTCATTAACGGAGCCACGCTGAAACACTGCCCTCAAGGTGGCGTCTGAGATTGCGGCAGTGTTATCGCCACCAATGGTACTGAAAGTAGCTACTTTAGGAACAGTAAGAAGGAAGTTGTATAAACAGCTTTCCAATCCTGACTATCGTATTGCGAAAGACGAAAGAGGGAAAGAAGCTCTCAATGAGTTGATAGTCGAAGATGACAAGTCTCAGTTATTTTCTGCTTCTTACTCCGGCGGTCTGACACCTGTTAGGTCGGAAGTTGAACCGCAGCTCGAAGAATACTATGCTGTTTTCTTTGGCGACAAAAAAGCGAGATGCCGTGTTTTGTTGGTAGGATTCTGAACTTTTCGGAAAAAGGACTGTCAAAATAAAAAATGTTAAAGTACATTAAGATGGCAGATCAGGCTTTGAAATGGCCAAATTATTACGACATTTGAACTGCTTTACAATGAAGAAATCTTTGCTGAAGTGTTAAAGTTAACAGGAAGTGAACCATTCATGATAGTGTTTGAAGATGCCATTCCTGTGCCATGTAAGCAACATGGTGAAAAAAAGAGTCATATTATATAGGTCAACTGATTACGCTCCATAAGATTATCCAATTTGTTCCTATACTTCAAACAATTTTATCAGTCTTTGCTTCTACATTCTGAATTGTGTTTTATTCTTTTAAACATTGAACGAAGTTGAAGAGAAACGAAGAAAATAAAGTAGAAACAATAGGCACGTTGAATGCACCAGGTTCGACCCACAAGCATTCCCCAAGTATTCTGACACGCGTCGAATTGCGTCAAAAACAGGTAATTTTTGTTTGTGTTGAAGTGAAACCATTTTCGAAACAAACGTATTTAAATGAAGCCTTCTGGAGTAGAAATATTTTTTTTAACTCTCGAATCATTGGTGACATTATCCTATGTATATTGCGTCGCATTATATTGGTTTGGGCAAACAACAACCTCCACAGATGACCAATCTTTTCTTGCAGAATAGGCCTATATCATCTCTTGCGGATTGACAGACAAATGGTGGCAAAGAACTAGAGCCTTAGTTTTATCTCCCGAGAAAAACTGGTCATACTTCTTGGCCAACAAGAGGACGAGACCCATCTCATCCCTTCAGAAAGGGATGACATGGGATGGGATGAAAATGAGATTTTGTGAGGTAGTATTTATTAGATATTCTTGTTTAGAATGTTTAATGTTTTGAATATTCACAGCTCTTGAGGGTACTGTTAACGTGTCTCTTGGAGACACGATATAAACTTTAAGAAAACATAAATCAACATGACTCAAAATTCTAGGTTCATGAGTGAAAACGTAATTTGTCACAAAACTCTTGTCCATTTCCAGAATCATTGATTGAAATTTCCATAGGACAAAAATGATTAACGATACAAATTTCCTAGAACCATTAGTGATTGACTTTGTCTTAATGACAAAGTATTTTTTGTAGAATACAGCATTATTTCCAATTTCGGAATATGAAACATGTATTTTGTAGCTACTGTCAGGTTATATGCTCTTCTGACAACAAGAAATGCAGATGCATTTCGTCGGCCACAATGTGAAACAACCCGGTCACAGTTCCCTGTTCGACATGTTTTGCCGAGCTACTGGGTCATTTAACAATTGGGTTTGTGCGTGAGCATGACCGAAGTAGTCTCTGGGTAAAATTGAGGGATGTTTGTAATAATATTTATCATTTTTTTTTTTTTTTTTTTTTTTTTTTTTAGTAGTGCCATAATGGAAGTTTTTGGTTGTGTTGTTTTGTTAGCCCATTGGTGTGGGATATTGTTTTGTTTTTGTCTGTTTATGTTGAATTATCTGTTGGAGTTGACCTAACGAACCGAAAGTTTCCTTGGCATTTGTTTTTTACAAATTATGTTTAAATAAAATTATACTCCTGAAAAAAAATACTACTAAAACTATTAATACTGCTTAAACTAAGGGTATTGATGTGAAGCTTCCAACGGACATTCAGCCGGGTGTTCAACTAAATCAAAACAAACTAGCAGCCTGTAGATTTTCAAAAAGGTAATAAGGTATTATATCAAGAACGGCTTTAAGTTAGATCTTTAAGGGTAAGTTAAAACGGATTTTAAACTACCCAAAATATGCTATGTGTATGCTATTAATGCTACCACTGCAGTTACTGTAACTAATGACGCTAAAAGATTTGAGGTGAAACTTTTTGGGAAGGTTGAGGGGAATTTCAATTAAACGAAAAAAGGATGGAGTTCCTCCCCTGTGGGACTCCAGACTCAGCATCATATTCACATGTAGCTGGTTTTTCATCATACAAATATAATTTTGTATCAGTTAGGTAAGACTTCAACAGATTCCGAGCTCTTCCTCTTATACCAGCATTATCTAATTTACACAATAGAATTTCATGGTCCAGAGAATCGAACACTTTTAAAATATCTAAACACACAGTTAATACTTTAAGATGTTTATCAAGGCCATCATTGATCAACGTTTTAAGAAACTAAACTGCATGCTCTGTAGAATGTTTTTTCTGGAACCAAATTGGTTCTTAAAGAAAAATCTTTTCTTCTCTAGAAATGTCTCAACCCTTAAGCATAATATCTTCTCCATTGTTCTAGCTATAATCGGAAGCAGTGATACTGGTCTGTAGTTGCTAGGGTTTTCTCGGTCACCTGACTTAAAAATTGGCACTATTTTTGCAGTTTTAAATGCCTGAGGGAAAATTCCATCTTTAAAACACGCATTAAAATGTTCGATAAGATGATCCTTAGCTGGGAAAACTTCTTTTAGGACACGGATGGATATAAATCTGATCCAGAGGAATTATTCTTCATTCCAGGAATCACTGTTAACACTTCACTTTCATTCGTCTTTTCTAGCCATATTGTTTCAGTAGCTGGCCCATTATACAGGTGAAACGACCCTTCATTTTTATGTATACTTACTGACTGTCTAATTTCATTACCTTCATTAGAAAAATGATCGGCCAGTTTTTCATTAAAATCTGCCTGGTATTGTTCACATCCACATGGCTCCTTATCAGTTCCTCCAATTATTGACCCAATAATTTTCCAAGTCTTTAAAGAACTATCTATACACGACTCAAACATTCTCGAACAATAATCATTTTGTGCTTTTCTGAAAAATTTATTGGGCGTGTTATTATAATTCTCATAAGTATTTCGGTCTAATTCTCGGTCAGTAATTTTACTAACCTTATACAATGCATGCCTCCTCTTGATCCTAGCCAAAAGACTGCGGGATATCGATGTCTTTTTTTTGCACTTCTTTCAGTTTTTTTCTTTATAGTTATCTTAATACACACTTCATTGATCAAATTTGTAACTTTTTCATACCGCGCTGCAAACCCGTCATAATAATTCGTGAATTCACTTAAACATCTCCAATCACACTCCTCAAGTCGCTCTTTCATTCCATTAATTCTCGATTTATCAAAATAAGAATATTGTTTGTTTCTATTCTCAGGATCATTATTCCTGTCTTTTTCAATATCTATACCGACCATAATTGAACAGTGATCAGACACATCATTTGGGTTTACAATTGGGCTATCATATTTAATGCTTTTTTATCTATCAAAGTTTCAGACGTCTCAGTAATATGAGTACACCCATCAATAACTGGGTGAAGACTAAAACTAAATATAAGATTACAAAAATTACTACGAACCACATTTTCCTTATTCTTCCTATCAATATTAAAATCACCCATTACAAAACAATGGGCCAAAGATAGTAGTTGCATCACCTGCGACTCCATATAATAAATAAATTGTTGTAACGAACTTGAAGGAATTCTATATTCAATTACTAAATAAAATGTATCCTTTTTCATGTCAACCTGCAAAATCATACTCTCAAATACCATTTCAACAGATACTGATAAATCTCTTACCTAAGAAGTAAGGCTTGACTTTACATACGCTGCAAGCCCACCATGTTGATTTATCATTCAGCCAAATCATTAGAAAATCATTATGATCATTAAGCCAAGTCTCAGTCAACCCAACAATACTTATATCACTCACATTATCACACAACTCAGAAATATACCTAAAACTACTATTTAACCCTTGACAATTCAAATATATCAGCATAGATTTCCCAGGATTTTTGGGTGGAAATTTATCAATGGAGAAAGCATACCTCGCTTGTGGTCCCTGTGTCATACTCCACACATCATCACCATCCTGGAGCACCCTATCAACCTCTTCATAAAAGTTTACCCTATTATTTTCTAGTAGTGCCAACTTTTCATTAATCCCTGGCATTTACCTTACCATAATAACAATATACTACGAAGCCCGTCGGCGAAGTTTCACTATATGAACTATCAAACTCGAACACTAATATAAAAATTAGAAGCAGTATGCGTATAGCGGAACTTTCAACTTAATACAATCAACCATAAAAAATGTAGCACTAGGATGAAAATATTGTTTTTTAGATAGTTCAACATCCCCCACAACAAGCCTTGTTAGGTTCAGCTTCACATACCAAACTGTTTCTAAGATATTGCTGATACTCCTTCTTGATAACCTTAGATTAGACGGTGTCTTATAATTCACTTCACTTTCCTCCGTCAAAGTTTACTGAATATTTCAGCTTCATATGCTTAGGTATAGTTGTAATAGTAGCTACATTATTAGTATTAGTACTAATATTACTAGTAGTGTTATTAATAGTAATAGCACTAGTACTAGTTTCAGCAGTAGCATTAACGTATTCCCTTTTGGTCAGCTGGCAATCCCTCTAATCAAGTCCTTGAAGTTTCACCTTAATACAATTAGCTGTTACTATGATATTGCTGGTATGTCCTCTTGATAACCTGTAGATTCATATAACTCTTAAAATTTTCTTCCTAATGCTCTAAGCCTTGCAGTTTGATGCAATTGAAGTAATAGTAGTAGTAGTAGTAAAAGTAGATGTAGTAGTAACAGTAGTATGCACATCTTGCCTTTTGGTCAGTTGAACACTCCTCTAATCAAGTCTTGGAAGTTTAAGCTTAATACAATTAGCTGTTGCTATGATATTGCTGATATGTCCTTTTGATAACCTGTATATTCATATAATCCTTAAAATTTTCATCGTAGTGCTCTTAGCCTTGCAGTTAGATGCAATTGAAGTTATAGTAGTGATAGTAATAGTAGATGTAGTAGTAACAGTAGTATGCACACCTTGCCTTTTGGTCAGTTGAACATCCTTCTAATCAAGTATTGGAAGTTTCAACTTAATACAGTTAGCTGTTGTTATGATATTGCTGATATGTCCTTTTGATAACACTGAAAATAGTGTCTGACCCCTTAGAATGTCCTGTGCTCTGAAGTAATTGTGTTAGTGTTTTTAATAGTCCTTTAGGTTATAGGAGACAAAATTTGGAAACTCTGTAATCAATTTGAAAGATTGGGTGATCAGCGAAGGATGTTTTCTTTAAAATTTGGCAACACCGAACATAGGGTAATGGCCAGGATGATGGGCTATTACTTCAGGCTGGTTTAATATCCAAGTCCATTCTTTGGGTACGCTTTTTGGCAATGTGTATGTTCAAAGTGTAGTGTTTGATTTAGTTCAAATTTCCCCCAATATTTTCTCAATTTTTCATCTTCACAGATTTAGCCTCATTAATGGTAGTATCAATATAGTTGTGGTGGTAGTTGGAGATGTAATAGTAGTAGTAGTTTGGTATTAATTGCGAAGGCAAGAAAAATAGTTGCAGTATCAATAACAGTAGCAGCATGTGCATGTTGCCTTTCGGTCAGTTAAACAACCCCCCCCCCATGATACCCCAGAAGTTTCACCTTGATACGTTAAGCCGCTCCAAAAATGTATCTGATATGCCCTTTCTATCTGATTGTAAGCCGCTCCAAGATTGTATCTAATGTACCCTTTTCATTTTAACACTCTTAGTCTTACAAGGAGTTGCAGTTGAACTAGTAGTTGGAGTAGTTTAGCAGAAGCAGCAGCAGTAGCAGTGGTAGTATTCTTAGTAGTAGCGAGCAGAGATTATCTTTTAGTCAATTGATCTTCCACTTTAAGTATCCTCTGGAAGCTCCAATTTAATACCCAAATTAATTTTTGAGATACACTCTTTTGAATATATGCATCCATATAGTTTGTTTTGATTTAGTTCAAATTTTCTCTCAACAGTTCCTCAGATGTTTATTTCAGTATCCTCAGCCTTAGTAGTTCTTGTTACAGAAGCAGTAGTTTTAATAATAGTAGCAGCAGTTATAGTAGTGATGGTAGTGGTATTTGTTGTAGTAGGCTGGAAATATTGCTATTTCGGCCAATCAATCATCTCTCTTATTATTTCCTGAAAGTTCCAAGTTAATATACTCTGTCCTTCCTGAGGTACGCTCTTTTGACAACCCGTTTACGCATAACGTGTTTTGATTTTGTTCAACAATCCTCTGAACAGTCTCTGAAAGGCTCAGATGAATGCCCTTCGTCTTTTTGAAAAGTAAAGGTCAAACAAACATGCCACTCTCAATAACATAGCCTATGCTATATGTAAACCATTAACGTATTGCCTAATATACAGGCTTACAGACCTGGGGGCTGTAAGGCGGGCCTGATATCCCGAAAGGCATAACTACTGGAATTTTTCCAACAATGCTGAATAATTTAGAGGTCTCAAATTTTTGGTTGGACGTTTGTTTTGGGAAATGTTTGGCGTGGGGGGGGGGTTTGGCTGGTTGCCCTCTTATCATTTAACTCTTGAAAAGGGCACTATAACTTCCAATTTTTAATCAGATGTGCCACTTCAGAAGTTTGTACAACCACCCATTCCATAAAAGCTGTATATGCCCTGAGGTTATGACTTACAACTCTTTCTCCATAGCTCTGGTGGGCAGTGTCAACCCTGGAGGCATTGTTATATGCTTTTTGGACTATTTTGAACAAAAAGACTATCTCACAATTTTGATCAGATACTTTTGGGGAAAAGAGGGCGTCGTGAGGTGGAGGGGGTGGGGTGAGAGCTACCAGCCCTTCATTACTTTTGACTTTAAAATGGATCTAGAACTTTCAATTTTGAATTAAATGAGCCTCCTCTAAAGTTTGCACGACCACCCCTTCCATAAGAACCCTGTGTGTCCCTAACTAACTTACAACCCTTGTCTTTGGGCTTTAGGGTGGGGGGCCTTTTGACCCCAAAAGTTTTGTTATATGATCTTTAGAATATAATTTTTAAGAAAATACCTAAAGCTGAACAGGGCAGCCATGACAGAAAGAAGAAAACAAGCGCGAGACTACGGCCAGTAGAAGAAAAAGACAAACTAAAACGACACAAATAAAACAAGTAAACATAAAACAATAAAACAAATAAACATCGCCGGTATAAAACAAGGCGTTTTCAATGCAAAAAAAAAGGAAAAATTCAAACTAACCTAAAACCAAATGAAATCTAAAACCAAGAAATAAATTAATAAAAATAAATATATAATTGCTGCTACTATGATTGAGCACCTCAGAATCTAAAAAGAGTTGCTTCAATGAAACCACTGAAGCGACTGGATAAAAATAAATAAAATGAATATGAAATTAATCATTTAATTTTGAAATAATGCTCTTGCTTGCTTTCCTGCTGCAATTCTCCTAGGTGTTGTATTTAATCTAATCCCATGGTGATTTTGTAAGACCTTATTACCCGCATTAGCTATTAGTTCACTTTTCAGAAGAATGTCATAAATCGAATCAATATTTAAATTACCTGTGTCTCTGTTTATTGAAAGTTTAGCAAGAATTTGTTTTTTTATTGCTTCGCTACCCCACTATGTCAAGCCTCTGTCGTTACAAATGGTCGTGGCATACCTAAATTGTACGAAATGATCAGGGTGGTAGAAAACGTGTTCCGCCAAAGTTGAAACAAAAGCTTTCAGAGGCTTACAAAATTTAAAGTTTCATCTATTGAGTTACGATGCTCCATAAGTCGTTTAACAAACTGTTGGTGGGTTCGGCCAATTTAAATCCTTCCACAACAACAAGGAATACTATACACTTCACTACTAAAAATTCTTATTGGATATATTTGGGGAAAAGGGGACGTAGGGGGGGGGGAGGGTGGTTTAGTTGCCTTCCTATCACTTTTGAATCTTAAAAATGGCTCTAGAACTTCTGATTTCCAATCGAATAAGCCCTCTCCGAAATCTATATGACCACCATTTCCATAAAAACCTCATATTTTAATTATGGCCAACTAGTATAACTTATAGCTCTTTCGTGGAGGGCTATGGGAGTGTCGTAATCCCCAAAGATATAATTACTAAGCTTTTAACTATGCTGAACAAAATAGCTATCTCAAAATTTTTATTTGAAGCTTTTTGGGAAATGACGGACGAATCGGAGGTGGGGCTGGCTGCCCTCTTGTCAGTTTTGACTGTTAAAAAGGGTACTAGAATTTTCAATTTCCAATCAAATAAGCTCCTTTAAAAATTTCTGTGATAACTCCTTCTATACGAAGTGCCCTGGTAAAAAAAAATATGTTAATAAATAAATAATACACTGTACCCATTCCGCTCTTTACTCTGGCAGCGCTATTGTACTGCCAATAATTTGAAGTTTCAAGTTTGCTTATAATTATTCATAAGAACACCTGTTTTTCCCATCTAAGTTTGTCTTGTATTCATTAGATGGAATTGCCAACTTGTCAGAGTTGGTTTCCACATCCTGTCTCTTGATAAATCTTGTCAGCTTTCTGACACTTCCTTAGTGGTTTTTTTTTGTCATTTACGCTTCGCAAAATAAGAAGCGAGGGTGTTTTTTAAATGAAGGTATCTCATTTTGTTTTTATACCTCCAAGCTCAGAGTATTTTTTTTTATTTAATATATTATGAAGTCCAGGACGAAAATGGATACTCATATGATTTTTTTTTCAGAAGAAAAAAGTTCTGGCCGATAAAGGCCACTAAAGAGTTACAATATATATTGGCAAAAATTGTTCCATTATTGGAACAATTCCACATAATTGGTTTTCTTTTCTTGTTGACTGATTTTTTTCTTAAAATAACAGTATATTTTGTTTGAAAATACATGGACAAGCTCTTCGCTCTGATCCTCTGAATTTATTTTCTTTAAACTACAATTTTAAAATAAATCATGTTTCTTATTGAGGGATTAGTCTCATGTATCAGGGGCGGATCCAGTATTTTTTTAGGGGGGGGGGGGGTGCAAAATAGGTTGATCCGATAAAAAGATTTTAGGGGGGGCACAAAATAGGTTGATCTGATAAACTTGCGTTAGAAGCAAGTTTAATTAACGCAAACTTAGTTTAAGTAAGTAAATTACCCTACTTTAGACTACACTAGGGGGGATGCGCGGCCCCCTTGACCCCCTGGATCCGCCACTGTCACGTATACCACGTTTGTTAGGGAGAGTTTCTACTTCTCAGTTTTAGAATTTTGATTTGTGAGCTTCATTTGTCTCGCTGAATTTCTGGCACACTGTTAAGCTGCTGTGTGCCTGCAGATAACTCGTTGATTTAGATTATTTGCCAGATCATATTTTTCTGAAGAAAATGATGCCTTCCTTTTGAAAATATTTGCCCAGTCCTTGTGATGTGGGTCTTACGGTATTTCAAAAAAATCGTCATAACGCCAATTTTATCAGTGCTGGCAGAAGTACTTTTGAATACGGATCCCAAACATTCAATTTATTGTGGCTTCCCTGGAAAGCTTCCATATGATGTTTCTGCTGACTTTTCAAAAACTCATTTTATATTTCGCAACTCCAGAGATGAAACCAAGGGCTTCCAAGGCACAAAAATTGGAGTTTAAGACCTGATTTTGGAATCTCTGATTCCTTGGTGCTGGTTTCTGAATTCACCAGTGCGCATATTTAGAGCCCCAAAGTTGACAACACAGTACCATTAGCTAATAGCAATGAAAATACAATAAAAATATGTGCCAAGCTCTCGCGATGTGGGCTGTAATGGTGTTTTTTTCAAAAATTAATTATTACTCTTCAATACGGATCCAAAATGTTCGATTTTCCATCACATTCCCTGAAAAGAAAACCTCCACGGTTGATATTTGAATTCTCATTTAATAGCAGACTTATAACGGACAAATTTATGTTTTTGTGTTGTGTCCCATTTAACGGGGGAAAAAACCGGTAAATATCTGATTCCCACGGTGTGACCTTGTGCATATTGAGCTCTAGCTTTGATGGATAAATTGTTCATTTCCCAAGAATGAAAAGTCAGTGCTGGGGAGTTGGAAGCAGATCAAATGCTT
Source organism: Artemia sp. Qi Xiang Cuo (assembly GCF_049724085.1). Classification (NCBI taxonomy): domain Eukaryota; kingdom Metazoa; phylum Arthropoda; class Branchiopoda; order Anostraca; family Artemiidae; genus Artemia; species Artemia sp. Qi Xiang Cuo. Next base: position 10,569,622 of record NC_142805.1, read on the forward strand.
TAGGGCAGGGCTGGAGCAACCAAAATGTGGATTTTGAAGTCACAGTTAAAAGCATCCTATGCTTTTTGTTGAGATAATTAGTCTCAATGATGAACGGATTTTTGGATACGTTTAATGTCGAATTTTGTACGAAAAAACTGTTGCAGAAGTAAAAAACATCCTGACAGGAATTCACTTCATCTAGTTGAAGATTTTAGCAAATTTTATTATAGTTTAGGAAAATAAAATTTGTGCCTATTTTTCCTTTTTCTCCGAACGCATTGCATGCCCTAGATACAGACGATTTTGGCAATACGTTTAAATCGCTGTGTCCCTGGAATGCTTTCAGATAAATAAATAATCTTAAAACATAACAATATTATGGCTAATTATTTTATTTGACTAAGTGTGTTTTAGAAATTTCTGTTTTCAAAAGCTACATTTTTCAATAGGCTCTACAGTATGAATAAAAAAGGTAGTGGATTATTGAGAAAAAAAAAAGAAATCTTCAGTATCTTTAGAACCATACAAGTTAGGAATAATTAAATTGGACCGATGGGGGATGGAAGCGTAAATACACGTTTTTCAAATATACTGCATCTTTTTTGCACCGCGGCTGAGATCCAGGGTGTAGCACGTGCCGTAGTTTCGTTCCTAAATTGTTAACTAGTTTGATTATTTCACATTTTTTGTCAGTTGATTATGAAATTATTGTTTTGATAGATAATATGGTACTTGTATCATATGCCCCCTACCATCAACTTGTTCATGCATTGACGCACTGTAAACCGGTTTCTTTCGCTAGTTTCTTACAATTTAGCTTGAGAAAAATCAAAGAGAAGTGACAGAATCGATGGGAAGTATATATTTGGACTATATATTTGTACATTGGGGGGGGGGGTAAATTATTTGGACAGTGCGAAGTTAGAAAAAAAATCCTTACCTCACAATAGCAGAATAATTGTAGCTAACACATTTGGCATGCAGAACCGGTGTACCCCCCCCCCTTTCCCCTTGATGTGCAAACATATAGCCAAAATTTGTTTCCAAAGTACCATATTATATTTTTATCATGCTTAGGTATATTTTATTAGAATCAACCTAACTTCACTTCTTAAGTGGTAGGGGGTATAATGTACAAGTACCAATAATATTTGTGAATTTAGAATAAATGACATTTATGTTAAGATTTTATGTAATAAAGTAAAGACGGTGGGAGCAGTGAAGATATTAAAGGTAGTTTTTTTTTTCAAAATTGAAAGAAGTTTGGAATATTAGAAGGATAAGACTGCGAACCAAGATTAGAATATAGGAAGCTACCGTGATGACAGTGGTCAAATATGGTTCTGAAGCATGGGCGCTCCAAAAAATGGACGATGATTTGCTAGATGTTTTCCCGAGAAATTGATTACAGATTGTTTTGAGTACCCAACTGACTGACGGTATCTCAAACAGTGGGCTATACGAAAAGTAGGTTCAATCCCACTTTCTAGGGCTATAATGGAAAAAGGTTGAGATGGCTAGGGCACGTTCTGTGGATGAAGGACGAAATATTGTCGAAGATTGTCCTTTTTGGCCAACCGTCTAGGGCTAAACGGTGAGAGGATGTCGTAAAGAAAGATTTTAAGGGGAATGGGAAATTTTCTTGGGATGGTGTAAAGAGGGAGGCTTTGAATAGGTTAGAATGGAGGAGGACAATGCGTATCTGTGTTGGCTTCTGGTGGCTTGGTGCTGCGGTAAGTGGTTAGTTATTAATTTTATATAATAAAATAACAAGTTTTACAAAATTTTAAAACATTTATTGTTATTAATATTTAATTTAGATTTAAATTAAAAATGAACACTATTTTAACTGAACTAAAATATCATAACATTTATCAAGAAGCAAATAATATTTATACTGTAACTTTTTATCAGTTGTTTTTATGAATTGCTGATTAATCCGTGTTTTGTTGACAAATTAAAGCAAGTTTCTGTTATAAACGATATCAGATAATTATCATTTGCTAAATACGTGATCAATGTATTTTTTGTCTTTTACAAAACAAGCGTCGAAAAAAATTTAATCTTAGTTACTTTATTGCTTACTTAAATGCCAACTCCTTAATTAATAAATGCTGTTCGCTCCATGGCTGTGAAGCCATAGCCTAGAAGATAAAGAAGAGATGAAAATAAGTTAACAACAAAATCCGACATGGTAGTCATTTGTTTATGCATTGGAAATTTTTAGACTTCAAATTTACAACATGATGGTGATAAATCTCTTCAGCATATTATCATCTGCTAAAAATGCAATCAATGTTTGTTTACTTTTTAGTTTTTGCAAATTGAACGATGAAAGATATCCTTAAAGATAAAGACGATTTATAACCCGCCTATTTTGACTCCTCTCTCACCCTTCATTGGAATTTTGACCAAGTTTTATATTTAAATTTACTCGTTTGGAAACAGTCTTGGAAAATCATCCAGTCTGTTTCGAGTGTGAGCTTGTACAGATGGATTAAGAGAATTCTGGAAATAAAAGTGATGGTAAACGAAAGTGGAAGTAAGATGGCAGCAGGGGAGCTTCAAAATGGAGCTGCAACTCCAACTACGACCCTCTCTACTATTGCTGTGAAAAGTAGTAACAATAAAATTGTGATTGGGCTATTAGAGGTATGACTTTTTGTTTTTTAAACTCTAAATTTAAATATGTGACCAAGTACAAAATATGTATAGTTGATTGAGAACAAGGTTTTATGAAATTTATTTGTCTATTATTATTGTATTTCCACGGTGAAAGGGGTGCCCTATGGTAGAAGGGCACCCTGCTAAACCGGGAATGGTACTTTCTTGCGGTTTTGAATTTTTTTTGTAGTATACCTTGTCTTTGTCAATTATGTTTGGCTACCCAAATCCAAATTTCAAAAAATTAAAGTTGTTTTTAAATTAGTTTAGGGGACATTAAAGTTTGAAATTAAGTGAAAAAGATTATTATGTCACCGAGAGGAGAGGAGGTGGGATTTTTAAATGAAAAAAAAAAAGTACAAAATATGATTACTCTTACCTGTGCTTTTGAAATGGTAAGAGTGATATATGGTAAAGGTTTCTCCATAGAAATCTTTGAGGATAGTTTTAGGCATTTTTTGACTGATTGTACACCAAACAGCAAGCTATATGAAAAATTTCGGTCGGCCCCAACAACTATGGCTAAATTATTAGAACAATAAAACAATAACAATAACAATAGGTTTTGTTTTATGAACGATAGGTTGCCAAAAATCAAAATGTGATGTCCTTGAAACAAAAGATACAGTAAGTTGTCAGTAGCAACACTGTCACATATGGGGATGAGGGGACCCCCCCCCCCAATGTTTTTAAAAAAAAAATAAGTCGGTAAAATAGGAAACGAAAGAAATTTCAAATTTTTGATATCCACTTTAAAAAATTACGCATAACAATTAGCGGATGTCATGCGTGACAGAAGTATGCGCCGCGTGAAGCAAGGATACACGTCTTAGCAGAAGTATGCTAATTGTGGAGGGCCCAATGCGTCACAATATAAGTGGCGTACCCCATCAGAGGGAAATCCCTCGATTCTGAGGGATGTCATGTCATCTAACATGTCATGTCATCTCATCTGTCATGTCATCCGAGGGATGTCATGTCATCTGAACATGTCGTCTAAAGAAATTTCAAAGATGGTTGGTAAACGCAGCAGTTTTACCGACTCCTTCCGTAAGTTTACAGATTATCCCACAATTTTCCATTTGGTTAAATAAACAGCATTAAAATAGTGACCTGATATGTACCGAAATCTAATATCGGTTGGTAAATGCAGCGGTTTTACTGACTCTTGCAGTGATTTGACGTACTGTATTCGAAACAGATGTTATGCTAATTATTGACAAAAAACAGTCGGTAAAAAATGACCAGCCAGTCGGTAAAATCTCTTGCTCCCCCACCCCCCAAACATTTTGACAAGTAACGACACTGGTCAGTAGTAGTAGCAGTAATGGTCGTAGCTACTTTATATCCAGGAATTTCTGATGATATTAGTAGTATTTTAATGGGCAAAAAAAAATCGTAGATGACGGTATTTTCTCTACTCTAGAAAGTTATTGAATCGGGTAACAAAACCTTCAGGGATGGAGCGAAGCCTAAACTATAGAATTGAAAAGCCATTGGAAGTAATTACTTTCTCTCTCTCTTTTAAGAAGGACAATGGCCTTTGATGGACTTTGATAAACTTTGTGCTATAAAAGTAACATCTTTACAAATACATCGACAGAACAAACGAAACCAAATGGATTGGTTTTGGGTCTCATATTTTTGCTGTATTCTAG
>NC_142805.1:10578925-10599740 GCF_049724085.1 Artemia sp. Qi Xiang Cuo
GCAATGTGTGTTTTTGCGCGTGTGTGTGTGTGTTTTTTTTTTTGTGTGTGTGTGTTTTTTTTGTGTGTTTGTGTGTTTTTTTTTTTGTTTGTTTGTTTTTGTTTGTGTTTTTGTGCGTTTGTGTGTGTTTGTTTTTTTGTGTGTGTAGGTGTTTTTGGGGTTTGTGTGTGTGTGCATGTTCTTTGTGTGGGTGTTTGTTTGTATGTGTATGTATGGGTGTTTTGAGGAGAAGGGGCGATGATAGAAGGGTGTCTTAGAGTGGTTATATTTTGATACTGTGGGCCAAATTGCTCACTAAAACCCGAATGAATGAGTTGAAATAAAATTTTTAACGAGAAATGTCTGAAAAGTGCTTTTCGGGAAGATGGGGCGATGACAGAATGGTGTCTTATAGTAGTTATTGCTGTACTGTGGTATGAATTGCTTGCGAAAAACCCGAATGAATGGCTTGAAATAAAATTTTTAACGAGAAATGTCTGAAAAGTGTTCTTGGGGAGATGGGGCGATGACAGAGGGGTGTCTTAGAGTAGTTATAGTGCTGTACTGTGCGTCGAATTGCTCGCGAGAAAGCCCAAATGAATGACTTGAAAATAAAATTTTTAACGAGGAATATCCGAAGTGTTTTCTGGGGAGGTGGGGCGATGACAGAGGGGTGTCTTAGAGTAGTTATATTGTGATACTGTGGACCGAATTGCTCGCGAAAACCCGAATGAATGACTTGAAAATAAAATTATTAAAGAGAAATGTGTGAAAAGTATTTTTGAGAGATAGGGCGATGACAGAGGGGTGTCTTAGAACAGTTAAAGTGCTGTACTCTTGGTCGAATTGGTCGCGGGAAAGCCCAAATGAATGACTTCAAATAAGTTTTTTAACGAGGAATGTTTGTAAAGTGTTTTTGGGGAGATGGGGCGATGACAGAGGGGTGTCTTAGAGTAATTGTAGTGCTGTACTATGGTATGAATTGCTTGCGAAAACCCCGAATGAATGACTTGAAATAAAATTTTTAACGAGAAATGTCTGAAAAGTATTTTTGGGGAGAAAGGACGATGGTAGAAAGGTGTCTTAGAGTGGTTATATTGTGATGCTTTGGGTCGAATTGCTCGCGAAAACACGATTGAATGAGTTGAAATAAAATTTTTAACGGGAAATGTCTGAAAAGTGCTTTTCGGGAAGATGGGGCGATGACTGAAGGGTGTTTTAAAGTATTTACAGTACTGTACTGCGGCACGAATTGCTTGCGAAAAATCCGAATGAATGGGTTGAAATAAAATTTTTCACGATAAATTTCAGAAAAGTGTACTTGTGGAGATGGGACGATGACAGAGGGGGTCTTAGAGTAGTTATAGTGTTGTACTGTGGGCCGAATTGCTCGCGAAAACCCGAATGAATGACTTGAAAATAAAATTTTTAACGAGACATGTCTGAAAAGTATTTTGTGGGGAGGTGGGGCGTTGACAGAGGGGTGTCTTAGAGTAGCTATATTATGATATTGTGGACCGAATTGCTCGAGAGAACCCGAATGAATGAATTGAAAATAAAATTATTAACGTGAAATGTGTGAAAAGTGTTTTTGGGAAATGGGGCAATGAAAGACGAGTGTCTTAGAGTAGTGATTTTGCTGTACTGTGGGTCGAATGGCTCGCGAGAAAGCCCAGATGAATGATTTGAAATAAAAGGTATAACGAGAAATGTTTGAAAAATATTTTTGGGGATGGGGCGATGACAGAGGGGTGTCTTAGAGTAGTTATAGTACTGTACTGTGGCACGAATTGTTTACGAAAAACCCAAATGAATGAGTTGAAAATAGAATTTTTAACAGAAATGACTGAAAAGGGTTTTTTTTGCGGGGGAGTAATGAAAGGGGTATGTCACAGGGGGAGTAATAGTGTAACATTGTGAGATGAAATACTTAGATTATCAAACACTAGCAAAGAAAGGGGGGGCTTCTCAGTTTTCAAAGGGGGGGTGTCATCTGAAGAGCTGATTCTAGTGTGAAAACAGTGTCGTAGCCCCATTCCGCTCTGGACCATAAGTATACTTTTTATCGGTTTGGACATCTGCCCTTCTCGCATGATGATCTTCCAAGCTCTCCCATTAGGAATTTTTGCTTAGAATATACATCGCAATCAATACGCAATATGTATGTGTATGTGGCATGCTGGAGTTCCATGGTGTCCTTTTAGACTTGTTTAAGAGATACGCTTGCATCATTCATATTAAACCTCATCACGGCAAATCCAGGGGGTCTTCCGGAAAAACAATGTATCATTGACTGGAATTTTGCCAGGGCACGAATCTCGCTAGCTGAGCGCTAGAAACAGGGATGCTCTGCCGTTAGAGGGTTGCCATAGAAATTTTATGATAACCTCCCTATTATTATTACATTTTATGTTATCTCGAGCGAGACCGTTTTTAGCCTCTTTTATCACCTAGCTGAAGTCCGGATTCTGTCCTAGGAATGAGTAGACCTAGATCAGCAATAAATGTACGGATAAAAATAAATGGATAACAATAAATGTGCGCTTGAATCTCCTCCCCCACAGATGGTTCCCCCTCCCCTGGAGTCCTCTCCCTTCGTCTTTCCTTAAATTTGGCATGTTATTCTTTATCATTTTAAGGCCACAATAACACATAAAAAATTACATCTATTATCAATGTATCTTCTGAAAATGAAGACTCCTAGGTGCGAGGCGGAAGCTATTGTTAGGATATTGTGATATATCCATAAATTTATCTTAATGAAAAAAGGGTATTTCCTTAAATGCTCTTAATATGTGTTAAATTTACATCAAATATCAATCCCGCCCCCTTCTTATCCATCTGGGTTTCAGGTTAGAAGTCTGGGTTTTCTATAATACATGGTTATTTTTTTGCGTATATGATAATATGACATTTTCATCTTTTATTTTTTTCCTGTTTTTTTTTCTATGTTTAATTGCTCGTCATTCGTTTTTATTTTCATTGTCTGTGTTTTTAAGATTTTTGTTTGGGAGGAGTAAGACACGCATTTTACCTTTATTAATATCTTGAAAGCAAATACCCCCCCGGAGTCTATCAAATTTGGCAGTACACACGCATTTCCCCTTATAACTCTTTATTATTAGAGTTCTTATTAGAACTCTTGCCAAGGACGGGGATGACGCCAAAAAAAAGGTGCAAGGGGTTAGGAACTTCACTTATTTTTAAAACTTGAGTATTATACTGACCTTCTTGAAAGCAAATACCCCCCGGAGTGTATCAAGTTTGGCTGTAAACACGTTTTTCTAGTGTTTGCCAACAAATGGGGAATCTCAGGTGTCGTGCAATAGTTTATTTTTAGAATATGGTTCAAGATACATGATATTGGAAATGTCTTCTTAGTTCTCAAGGTTAGAGCGGATTATATTGGAAGGGAATGACCTTTCGAGTCCTGGTGGGGTCATGAACTCTAGAAAAAATGAATGGTGTTTCGAGCGAAAAAACGAAACGCCGAAGAAGAAAGACTTTTCAGTGGAAAAACCTCAAAATCTGGCAGTGGTGGATGCGCCATCATTACGTAAAGTGTGTGCCGCCATTAAGTTAGGGGGAAAAGCTTTGGGGGTTTTGGGCGAAAAAAAAAGAAACGCCGAAAAAGAAAATATCTTGAGGGTTTTTGGCGAAAAATGCCAAAATGGGATTAACTGGCAGTTTTGGGTTCACAATCATTACATAAAGTGCTTGCCGCCATTAAGTTAATGAAAAAAACTACTACGTGACACTTTTGCACAATCATTACTTAAGGTTTGTGCTACAAGCGGGGATTCCACCAGGGGCTCCTTAGGGTTACGCAAAATTTCTTCAAGCATATTATACCTGTCCGTTCGAAACGGGGTAAGTCGTATGACGTCATTGGAGTCCAGAGGGGTATGTCATGGAGTCTTGCCAACTGTGTTCCCTTTAATAGAACCGATGACTGCATGAGCGGTGCCAGGGGCTGGTAGCTCCACTTATCTGGGCCCTTTAAGGGCGAGGGTCTGTCGCTTGGTGTAACAAGCGCTTGAAACGGGAGTGTGCACCGTTACGTCAGAGGACTTGTCATATAATTTCAACTAACCTAACCTAACCATTGAACTCTTGCCAAGGACAAGGATGACGCCTAGAAAACGGTACAAGGGGTTAGGAACTTCACTTATTATTAAAACTTGAGTATTATACGGACCAAATTCCAAGTAGCTGAAACACTTGGGAATTTTACCTAAAATTATGACACCTGGTCGTGCCAAATCTTGCCTGGGTGGGAATTTTGCCTAAAGATACAGCACCTGGTCACCAAAAGAGGAAATCGCCGTTAAACATTCTTCTTGAACCTATGGAAGAAAAGAGTAGTCCTTAGGGATGAGTTTGAAGTGCCTACGCCCCCACTACTCTCAACCTGATGGTCGCAACCCTTAGAGAACGAGACGGATCATGGCCCAAAAGGCAAGAACGGCCGCACCTCCTAGGTAATTTTCACGATGTTCTTAGGATATCAGCCATAAGCTTGGTATCTTGGGAAATGCTTTTTTCAATCTCTAGATACCCTTGGATTTTTCATGTTCTACATTATACAAGTTTTTATTTTAAACGTTCCTGTTACTACCAACAAGAATAATTAAGAGCTTATTCTGGGCGAACTGTTACTTCTAATATCGAAAGTACCGCAACCATGAATTGAATAAGTCGGCTACGTGCTATTGGGGTCTATTTTATGCTAACCCAGGCTTTTTGGCCGTGCAGGACTACTATTTACTGCGCTTCTTGACCATAGTTAAAAAAAAAAGTAGTAAGAAAGGAGCTAGTTTTAGCTTCGGTCAAAGAAGTGGCTTCGGGAAATCTGGGACACTTCATGGCACTCTTCCTTGTTTTGTCAGTATCACGTTCATCTAGCTCTGCAAATAATGTCTCAGGATTAATTTTTTAATCAAGGTTTAATCTGGGAAACTGGTGAATATACATTATATATTGCAGGTAAGATTATATAAGATCTTTGGTTATTTACTTATTATTTAGTTATTTAGTTAAACAGCTATTTGAGAACAAAAGTATCCCTCTTCGTAAAATCTTGGAAGGGATAATGTTCCAAAATGATATAAGGTTCTAAAATGATGTAAGTTTGTAATGGGATGGGTCTACAACGGATTCTCTCTCTGTGCATATCATGCTGCTAGTGCATTGCCATGCTATCAAGTGCAATTTCTTATAATTACTAGTTCGTTTTTCAGACCCGAAAGCAAAACTAACTATCTTATTCCGTAAAAACTCAAAATTTTGGAGATCTTCTGCCTTGCACAACAATATTTTTTTTTTTTTTTTCTAAGCAACAGGAATTTCAGTTTTAATCTAATCTAAACTTAAGCATTTCCTGAGAGCGAAATTATCATACGAATCAGTTCTATCAACTGTACTATGAAGCGCTCGGAAAAGAGCGTTCAAATTTATAGTCGCATTTTCCCCGTAATGAGTTTTCGAGTAGTAGGACAATTTCTCTCTCAGGTCATAATTTTTCTCAAAGTGATGAAAAACTAAGAGTTGACCTGATTCAAGGAGTAATTAACATTTCTGTTTATAAATTTCTGAAACTTGCTGAAACTAGAAGGGTGTCGAGAAAAAAGATCATATGATGATGGTCTCATAATGATGGTTGTTGAGAAAAAGGGCTGTGGAAGTCATTACGTAACTTCCACAGCCCTGAGGAAAGAGTTTTTTTTAGAGGGGGGGGGGGGGAGGTTCCAAGGGTAGAATTTTATACGGGGTATAAAGTTTCTGGCTTCTTAAAAATTAGCTGAAAGTTTTTGGTTTCTTGAAAGTTAACTGGGAGAAAGTTAAATTTCTGTTCGTTTTAGGTTTTAATGCTGGTCCTTACTTTCAGTTTGGGAAAAACTGATTTTTAAGTTTAATTCTCATTAAGAAAAAAAATGACGACCTGGTTAACAAATATTAGCTCTTTCTAATTAAAATGTTTGTTTACGAATCGATCAAATTCTTTTATTATATTAACATGTTTTGGAATTTTCAGAGCGGGAACTATGCCACCTTCCGAATTGTGGAAATGAAACCAGAACTCACTAGCCTTGGCGACACTGTAGAACTTGCGTCACAAATGAGCGAGGACCATAATAGTGCTATTGCTAAGCTTCAAGTAAGTCGTATATGTTTTGGTCATCAGTGCCTAAAGGAAGGGGAAAGGTCATATCCAGTATTTAAGCCTCTCTGTAGAAAAGGAGTTTGTACCAAGCTACTAAATTTCATGATACTTAGGCCTATTTAGTAGCCGGTAAACTCGCGAGAAGAACCGCATCAAAATCTCAAAGATGCTATATGAAAAACAGGTTTTTGCTGCCTAGTGAGGCATTGCTCACTCAGTGACAAATTTTTAAACTTTAGTTTTTTTGGGGTTGAAGGGGCAGAAAAATATACATAGGTTAGGTTAGGTTATGTATTTAATATTTGAGTACTTGTCTAGTAGCCAGTAAACACACGGGAAGTGAAGTTTGGTTAATGCCAATGAAATAAAACAAAATATGATGAAAATAAAATAGTTTAGACACACATTTTTGGTTATATATTGGCACATTAGGGGGCTGGGGGTAAAGCATAGCATATATTAAATACGTAACCTAACCTAGGTACCTTCCCCCCCCCACAACCCCAAAAAAACTAAAGTTTAAATACAGTTCCCGGAGTGAGAAACCCCTTGTTTATTCAGCGTCTCATAGGAATTAACAGGTAACGCCTATTTGATCTTTGCTTTTCTTGAGTGGCTGTCTCGTGTGTTTACCGGCTACTAAATAAGTACCAATATATGCTATGCTTTACCGCCACCTCGTCTAATGTGCACATATATAGCCCAAATTTGCTACTAAATAAGTACCGATCTCATTTTACAATAAACAAATTAGGGCACTTTTCTGATAATTTTTAATGATTTTTACTCTTCCCTTGGAAAATTCTTTTATAAATCCCCCCTCCTAGCTGAAAAAGATCATGGGTACTCACTTGCCACATCAAACCTGGTAATTAGAAGCATCGTTATTGGTACTAACCATGCCCAGACTTGAAAATTTTCTTCTTTTATTGTAGTTTTCCTGTGCTATTGGTTTGTATATAGCTACTGTTTACATAGAGCTGTATGCACATGAACGACCGCTGTGGTAACGTGCATAATAGCTAATTCCGCGTTTTTGAGTTCTCAATCACTAATGCGCTAGGGGGGGGAGTATTGAAGACGGGGGATTGAAAATTTTCCATTCTCCCATTAAGTGTTTGTGACAATGGATATTTTAATAGTACCCTTTTTGTTATTCGTAGCCTTCATCAAAGTAAAACATTAGTAACAGTAATCCAAGTGTTCTGTTTCGTCAAAGTAACTCATTAGTAACAGTAGTCCAAGTGTTCTGTTTCGACAATTGTAGTTTAATACTGATGGGTTTTTTTTTAGTGTTTTTAGTTTTTTTTTAGTGTTTAATCTTTGTTTCTTTTACGCTGAAGATGCCTCGTTTTTATACAGGCGAAATATCCGCGTCGTTTTTTTGTATTTTCGCTACGGCCCGAAATCCCGTTTTGCCTGGTTTAAAACGGCACCAAAAAGGATGGTTTTTGGCACTTTATGACACTTTACGAGGGTAGTACCAAGATGATTTTTATATAATCACGTATATATAAGCATTACCTTTCAAACGAGCTGTTTAACAGGTCTCTAAGATGTCCCAGCACTCAACTAGCGCCGGAGGAAAATAAAAAAGAAAGATATCAACGATAAACATTTGAAAATGTGTTTTTTTTTAGGTTATTAAAATGGGGAGCTAAAAATCCCGGTCAAAGATTGTTGACCAAGTTGATTCCAATGGTTCACTTTTTTTGTGAATCTGCTGCCATTTTCGAGATTCTTCAGTCTTATTTTCGAGATTCATATAGCTTGAGAAATATAGCAAGCTACTTTATTTATTTATTTTATTCATTACAGGATAAAGCTATAGGCTTGTATATATCGCAAGCTATCGCTTGCCATTCATATAGCCATCGATATTCATAGCTTGAGATAACCAATTTTCTAACTAAATATTTTTTTTTTCACAACCCGTTTTTAAAGTTTTAGCGACTATGGGTCGTGATTCACTCTTCACTAGATTTTACCTATAGCTGAAATATAATAACAACATACATGACATACAAGGAGGTGGTTTGATAGACAGTGTGGATTTTGGTGTGTTTTGGTTAATGATGTACTGAACTTGCTTATTACCCTTTTTGCTGAACCTTTTTTTTCTTGACTTTGAATGCTTTTGTCGTTCGCAGGCTATTTTTTCTTTAATAAAAAGACGGAAATCAAATAAAATGTAAAACTAGAATAAAAAGAACAAAATAAATAATAATATATAATAAAAATAGATACAAAATAAATAAAAAACATATTGTTTTAGATAAATAAAATTATGTTAAAAAAATTAAAACGTGATATATGAAAGTAATCCATCTTTTTTCTAGATACGCATCTCTTTTTGGAGTATTTTTGGAGTATGCACCATTTTTGACTATTTTTTTCTTTCAGTCGAAACACAGTCCTGTGGAAGAAATGCTCCGGCAAGCTGACACGATGCTGGCCGGTCAAAAGCCAAAACCAGAAGTTTATAACGCAATGGCTGCATCTTTGGCACAAGCTTGGAGGACTCTTAATGATCAACTGGAAATCAGACGAACCATACTAGAAAGAAATGTTGCATTTCACAGGTGATTGCGCGTTTTATGAGCTTGCCTGCTTAAATAAAATTAAGAGAAACCAGAATAAATAAGAAAACAAACTAGAAGGTAAAACGCAGTGGATAAAGAAAATGAGATAGAGAAAAAGAGGAAAAAAATCATACCTAAAGAATTTTTATGGTTCTTTTGCCAAAATTACCATGCACTCCAGAGCATAATCCTCAAAAAGTTTTCAAGTCTTTGTTCAAAATGCATCTTTGCATTTTCTTTTTTATTCATAATCTTTAGTTCGAAAAGTGGAATAAACAAACCGTAATACCAAATTATTTCTATCATTCCCATTTATTACTAAATGTTGTCTTATTATATTTTAAATTTTACTAGAAACTTTACCAGAATTGTCCGTTTGTTATGTAAAATAGGTCATACATAACAATCAAACAATCAATCAAATAGTATAGGTTAAATTTCATGGCTGACATCAGAATGTTTGCTTGGGATCGGATTACTGGTTCCTCGGATTACTGGTTGGGATCAGATTACTCATGAAAAAATTGGGTAAATTCTCGATAAAACAGGCAAGAATATATAAATGATGAACAATGACGAATGCATCAACGTTGTGGCAACACTGCATATCTAACGGTGGAGGAGCTTCGTATAGGCAACCTGAAATTCCATTTTCTATAGAGAATAGAAAATTTTAAAAATTTCTAAAATGAAATTTTATTTTGTTGGTCAGTCAAGCAAGAAGAGTGTGTTACTATTACTTCCTGATATTGTTACAAGTGTCTTCTTAATTGATGCTGGTGATGAAACTAAGTTTCGGAATTCAAAAAATTAATTTGATTTAGTACTAACAGATGGAACCTTGTTGACTGCTTAAAAATCATTTCTTGGTAAGATAATCGATGCTTTGGATACAGTTTTAGAAAATGATTTGTGATAAGTACTTCATATCCCTGAATTAGCAACAGGCAAGGAAGCCATTAATGACAGTGATTTTTGTGGTTCTCGTGATTTTTGAATCTCTTTATGGTTTCAGTTTTGACATTTTGTGTTTATCGTAATTGTGCACATATGTGGAATAGTTATTTTATCAAGAATCGGTGTTATTAGCCTTTTCGCTAACAGTTGCCTTTTTACAGTTGCTTCGAGACGGCCTCTTTAAGCTTAGTGTGTGTTTTTAGTTTTTTTTTTTTTTATTTCGTCTTTGGAATATTCATCCGTATATTTTTATTATTTATTTACTTTAGTGTAATGAGCACGGTTGAGCGAACGTTTGGAAAAAACGTTTAACTATATATCAAGGCCGTAACCAGGAAGGGGAGGCTGTTAGGGGGTTAGAACCCCCCCCCTGAAATGTTTGACTCGTAAAAACGTAACAAAAATTTACATAAACATATTTTGTATGGGTTTTTGAGATTTTTTTGTGTAACCAACCCCCCCCCCTTCCCCTCCAAAAATTTTTTTAGTAAAACCCCTTCCAAAAAAAATCGTGAATACGGCCCTGCTATTTATCTTTCCTTTTTTCATTGGATGAAATTATGTTCGTTTTCTCTTCCTCATAGTTTGTCTTTTTGCTTGAATATTCGCTTTTAGCAGTATCCCTCACGTCTTTCTGCTCACTATGGTGACCAGAGTTAAGGTTTTAATTGAAAAATTGAAAATTTCTCGGAATACCAGAAAATCTATATATTGTTATATTTAAACCAACCAGTCTTGTTTCACCAGTATCAATGGTCTTTCACTTGTACTTAAAGCGGGACCAGGCGTCTTTGCTTCACCTGGCATCCGAACGAAGCTTTTGAATGAGGCTCTCCCGCGATGGTAGGTGCTGTGCCAATTCTTCAGTGAACTTTAGCCATTATTTGTCCCATTTGTGGTGGAATATACGCAAACCTCCAGCAGGCTCCAGATCTTGCCTAACGAGCGAAATTGCCCTCCTTTTCTTCTACGCAATGTTGATGAGGGTTCAACGAGACGTATCTGTTTAATGAAGCGTTTGTTGGGGCGACGCAAAATGTGTCCAACACAGCAGAGCTGTTGGAGCTTGATGACGCTTTAGACTTTGTCGATGTTGAAACAATGTCGGCGGATATCGTCGTTCGAAGTCTGATCTAAAGTCCGGAAGCGTAAAATTGAACATAGGCAACGATGGTCAAAAGGCTCTAGAGAACGTACGTGAGCTGCGTTGATGGGCCGCGATTCAATACCATAGAGTAGGACTGCCTTCACTATCGACCTATATATGCTTATCCACGTTTGCAAGCTAGACCCAGAGATGTTGGCGAAGCTGAGTGAAAACTCCTTGAGATCCAGCTATTTTTCTGTTGACCACATCCTAACTTCGTATCCACCTCGGATTCTAGATAAATGAAACTTTCAACCCTTTCCAGTGGGTGATCATTAAGGGTTAGCAGGTAATCTGTAGTGGTTTTCAGATCAAGGTCTTTTGTTTTCTTCGTGTTTATTTGTATGCCGGGGTATACGCTTTTTGAGGAATCTGGTAATCATGACGTAACAGGATTAGATACAACCACAGCAGCTCTTTTCAATGCTATTAGCTGGATTGAGTCGTCTGCATGGGATGGTAGTATTCTCCATTCTCCCTCCACTCCCCCTCTCTTTTTCTGTCCATCTCTCTGTCTCTTCCTCTCTCTATTTTGTCTTGGTTGGTAAATATCTTCTTTTGAGAAGCTTATGAGTGGCCTCTTAAACTTATTCTGCTGAAACATTGAGCCGAGGTCGTACCCAGGATTTTTTTTCTAAGGGGGTTTTACTCAAAGACTTTCGGGGGGGGGGGAATTTCTGCCTAGGCATTTCTGCCTAGAAATGCACAACTTGGTCAAGAATTTGCTGGACTGAGTTTACATTGAAATTTCCTCGTTTTGCTTAGTTTTTCTCTTTTATGTTAAAATACTTATCTTTCAAAAAAAAAAAAAAGTATGTGAAACTTTTATAGATTAGGAAATTCAAAATTATATTTCAGGTGTAGGAACTGTATTTAAGGATTATTTTTAATATTTGGTATTCAGGGATTTTGTATTTAGGGATTTTTTAATAAAATAGAGCCATTGTGAAAAGGATTAACAAAAAAGTATCCTTTTAAAATAGTAAACCTAAACTGGAAGTCCCAAATGTATTTACTCTAAGAATGTTTTTGATATCCTTTCTGTATGCTCGATTATTACTCAGATTTCTTTTATCATGCGACAGCTAAAAGAAGCTTTTAAAAACATACTGTTCTAATAAGCCAGATATTCTGGCAGAGATACCCACTCAGCCGTTCTCAGCGCTAAAAAAAAGGGAAGGAGAAAAATATGTATTTTACATTAATAAATATATAATATATACTTTAATATACATTTTTAATATAAATTATAAACAGAAAACAACTGTTTGAAGTAAACTGTACATAAACAGATAATGACCAGAAATAAAACATTGTCATATAGTCATACATAAGACTATGTGACTCTGATTTTTAACCCAAATATCTAAATTTTTATAGTTATAAGATTTTGAGTTTGGGGGTGGGGGGAAGATGAACCTCGAATTTACCACCACCACCCCAAAACACCAATGTTACGGTGTGCGTTTTAACGGTGCGCGTCAAGAAATAAAAGAAGGATATTTCCTTCTTGATATGCTTAAAGAGCTCAAGAAGCTTGGCTCGCTTGATTCCAGACCCTGTTTTATGACTGGACATAAGAATCTACCGAACACAGAAAAAAAACGTTAAAACTCATTATGAATCTGATATACTTGGTGTTTTATTAGTATGTGTGTGAGAGGATTTTTGTTATTTTTTCTTTTTTTTTCTATCCGATATTTCAATCAGCCAGACCCAATAGAAAACTTAGTTCCATTGTAACTGAACAACCGTGTAACTGAATCCCAAGCAACTGAACCCCTGTAACTAAACCACCGTGCAACTGAACCACCGTGCAACTGAACCACCGTACAACTGAACCACCGTGCAATTGAACCATCGTGCAACTGAACCCCCGTGCAACTGAACCCTCGTGCTACTGAACCCTCATGCAACTGAACCCCCTTTAATTGAACCCTCGTGCAACTCAACCTCCGTGCAACTCGACACCATTTAACTAAACCCCCGTGTAACTGAACCACCATGTAACTGAACCCCCGTGCAAGTGAACCACCGTACAACTGAACCACCGTGAAACTGAACCACCGTGCAATTGAACCACCGTGTAACTGAACCACCGTGCAACTGGACTCTCGTGTAACTGAACCCTCGTGCAACTCAACCACCGTACTTACATTGGGTAAAACACAAGTTAGAATCTTTACATATTCAACCCTGTTGGAATTGTTTGCTTTTTTAAGTCTTTAAATAAATTACTGTCAAGATGATTTATAAAAATGCTCTGTTTAGCTGTTACAAAAACAAAGAAAATTGGACGTTATGAACTCTTAAATCCAGTTTTATTTCTCTTTTTTATGTCTGTTATTGGGGGTTCCCTTCACCCTGTCACTTTCTACGGGTCTAAGGGTTTACCCCCCTCCCCTCCGGAAAATTTCCCCTCCTCTACCCACGAAAACCTCATCACCGGGAAAATACCCCCCTCGCGGAAATTACGGTTTTCAAAATTTAAAAATCTTCTTTGAGTCGTGTTATTTTTTAGTTTAATTGAGAAGTTCTAAGGGAAGTGGAAAAGAGGATTTTATGTGTAAATCTTGCCCCCCCCCCCTCCCCCTCCGTGCAAATACTTTCTTCTCATGAAAGATCCTCCAGAAAACCCCCACACAAAAAAATTTCCGTATGTTTCCCAATGACAAATATTATCTGTAAGCAATAGACAAATCAAAAAACTTCTCACCGTCTACATGCTGTAATTTTTTTTACCACTTTGCTTATTTTGTTGTTTTCATTTTGTGGTATTTTCTACACTCGTAGTTCTTTATCGTTCGGTTTGAAAAAGTTAATGACCTGCTTCGGTGCAGTCGTTCAGTTGCACGATGGCTCAGTTACACGAGGGTTCAGTTACACGGTGGTTCAGTTGCACGGTTGTTCAGTTGCACGGTGGTTCAGTTGCACGGTGGTTCATTTGCACGTTGGTTCAGTTGTACGGTGGTTGAGTTGTCCGGGGGTTCAGTTACACGGTGGTTTAGTTACATGGGGGTTCAGTTAAATGGAGTTGAGTTGCACGGGGGTTTAGTTACACGAAGGTTTAGTTAAATGGGGTTCAGTTGCCCGGTGGTTCAGTTACACGAGGGTTCAGTTTACACGCACACCAGAAAACTTTGATGTGATTTTTGTTCTATACTGAGTTTAAACAATGGATCATATGCATAGGATAAATGTTTGCTCGAAAGAATTCACCACTGGCTTTGATGCAGCAATCTTCTTACTTCTTCTTACTTCATATAGTCATACAGAGTCATGTGTAGTCAGCGTGGACTTGGAACGTGTTTGAATTCGTTAAACTAAAAGGATAGCAGGACACTTTAGAAAGCCCGTGATCAAACAAGGAAAAGTAGAAGCTGTTGCAATATGAAGACTGTTTAAATGTTTTGTTTAGAGTCAAGCTGCAGTTTTGTGTATTGCAGTTTTGCTCCCGTTTGTAGCTATTTCAGCTGTTTGTGTTTTGCAGCTGTTGCAACGAGAAGACAGTTTAAAGATTTTGTTTAGAGTCAAACTGTAGTTTTGTGTTTTGTAGTTTCGTTTCGGTTTGTAGCTGTTTCAGCTGTTTGTGTTTTGCAGCTGTTGCAACAAGAAGACTGTTAAAACGTTATGTTTAGGGTCAAGCTGCATTTTTTAGTTTTGCAGTTTTGCTTCCGTTTGTAGCTGTTTCAGCTGTTGCAACAAGAAGAATGTTTAAACTTTTTTTTTTTTTAGAGTCAAGCTGTAGTTTTGTGCTTTGCAGTTTTGCTTCCGTTTGCAGCTTTTTCAGCTGTTTGTGTTTTGCAGCTGTTGCGATGAGAAGACTGTTTAAACGTTTTGCTTAGAGCCAAGCTGCTGTTTTATGTTTTGCAGTTTTGCTTCCGTTTGCAGCTGTTTTAACTGTTTGTGTTTTGCAGCTGTTGCAACAAGAAGACTGTTTAAACGTTTTTGTAGAGTCAAGCTGCAGTTTTGTGTTTTGCAGTTTTATTTCCATTTGTAGCTGTTTCAGCTGTTAGTGCTTTGCAGCTGTTGCAACAAGAAGACTGTTTAAACGTTTTGTTTAGAGTCAAGCTGAAGTTTTATGGTTTGCAGTTTTGCTTCCGTTTGTAGCTGTCGCAGCTGTTTGTTTTTCGCAGCTGTTGAAATAAGAATACTGTTTAAAAGTTTTGTTCAGAGTCAAGCTGCAGTTTTATGTTTTGAAGTTTTTCTTCCATTTGTAGCTGTTGTAACTGTTTGTGTTTTACAGCTGTTTCAATAAGAACACTGTTTAAAAGTTTTGTTTAGAGTCAAGCTGCTGTTTTGTGTTTTGCTTCAGTTTGTAGCTGTTGCAACTGTTTGTGTTTTGCAGCTATTGCAATAAGGACACTGTTTAAATGTTTGGTTTAGAGTCAAGCTGCAGTTTTCTGTTTTGCAGCTTTGATTCCGTTTGCAGCTTTTTCAGCTGTTTGTGTTTTGCAGCTGTTGAAACAAGAAGACTGTTTAAACGTTTTGTTTAGAGTCAAGCTGCAGTTTTATGTTCTGCAGTTTTCTTCCGTTTGTAGCTGTTGCAGCTGTTTGTTTTTCGCAGCTGTTGAAATAAGAACACTGTTTAAAAGTTTTGTTAAGAGTCAAGCTGCAGTTTTATGTTTTGCAGTTTTCTTCCATTTGCAGCTGTTCTAACTGTTTGTGCTTTACAGCTGTTTCAATAAGAACAATGTTTAAAACTTTGGTTTAGAGTCAAGCTGCAGTTTTGTGTTTTGCTTCAGTTTGTAGCTGTTGCATCTGTTTGTGTTTTGCAGCTATTGCAATAAGAACACTGTTTAAATGTTTGGTTTAGAGTCAAGCTGCAGTTTTCAGTTTTGCAGCTTTGATTCCGTTTGCAGCTTTTTCAGCTGTTTGTGTTTTGCAGCTGTTGCAACAAGAAGACTGTTTAAACGTTTTGTTTAGAGTCTAGCTGCTGTTTTGTGTTTTGGAGATTTACTTCCGTTTGTAGCTGTTTCAACTGCTTGTGTTTTGCAGATGTTGCAACAAGAAGACTGTTTAAACGTGTTTTTTAGAGTCAATATGCAGTTTTGTATTTTGCATTTTTGCTTCCGTTTGTTGTATTTAAGCCATGTTTGCTTGTAGTTAATCCACAATTCTGCGTTCCGTATTTCTACGTTTTCCAATTTTGTTCTATATATTTAATTTTAGTCGAGCTACTGTTCTACGGGAGAATATCTCTCAACTTGAAAAAGAAGCTAAATTTGACCTTCCTTCCATTCGAGATGTGGAAACAGTCCGAGTTTTTCTTGGTAGACTACAAAACATACGAAGATCTTGCCTCGAAGCAAGCGTTCAAGCCTTAAAAGAAGGACATTTACTTCTTGATACACTTAAAGAGCTCAGAAAGCTTGGTTCTATTGATTCCAGACCTGATTTTATGGCTGGACAGGTCAACACGGGTAAGAGTTTAGTTTTTTCTTATAGATAATTTACAAATGTAGGGGGACATAGTTCTGACCTCGGAAAGGGGATAGGGGGCTAATGATCTTATCCGCTGTAAAGGGAGTGGCTCCAAAACACGTAAAGAGTGTATTTCCTGCTAAGGCTTTAGTTTGTCTGGAGGATGATACCTTTGGACTAATTTTCAATTGTATATTTCTCCCCCTTCCTCTATTTCTTTCTTCCTTGTGAAAGACTTGCACTTTGCTCCCCCTGAGCTCATGCTTAGTCATGCATCTTTTCTTATATTTTGCTTCTTGGGAGAGTTTTATTAACTCAAAATACTTTTGTTTAAATTTTGTATTAAATATCGAGAATGCTTCTAATGTCGGTTCTAAAGTCGGGCTTCTGATCTTATGTCGAAAAGATGACAGCCTAACTGACCGTTGAATTGAGCTCTCATTCTTAGAAGAAATTCTACATTATTTGACATTTTCCAAGAAATAAGGCTTTTAGATTTCTGCCATGGGTACTCATAAGGGGTGGGGGGGGGGGAGACAGGAGGGCTATTAGGTGCCAGACCCTCCTGGCTGAATGAGACATCCTTATATTTGTACATTTTTATTTTGAGATTTCTATTATACAGCATTGAAATCGCGGATTAGACCAGGTAAGCCCCCCTCCTAAAATCTAGCTTATGGGCGTCCATGATTCGTGCGTTGAATCCTTTTAATGTGAAGCTCCAATAAATCTGACTATTGGCTCAATATAATCTTAATATCATAGGCAGCGCGCTAGATTTGCCTAAGCAAAGAACGATGTGGGCACACTGTGTTTTTTTTTTTTTTTTCTTCAGCCGGACACTTCGTATCGGAGGAGTTGTCGTAGAAACTTCAAAAAGGGCTCATTCGATTGTAAATTGGAGCGGCTAGAGCCCTTTTTAATAATCGAAAGTGATTGAAGGGCAACTAACCCCCCCCAGGCCCAACATTCCCCAAAACACATCCAAACAAAATTTTGAGACAGACATTGTGTTCAGCGGAGTTGATTTCCCGATAGAAACTATGTTTTTGAGGAGGACACTCCCCCACAACCCTCTGGGCAAAGGTTGTAAGCTATGCCCCGAGGGCATATAAGAACAATGTTGGCACAGTGTACTATGTATTATTTTTTTCCTTTAGAGGAGGGCACTTCATATGGAAGGGGTCGTCGTAGAAACTTCAAAAGGGGCTCATTGGAAATTTAGAATTTGATTGGAAATTGAGAGTTCTAGTGCTCTTTTTTAATAGTCGAAAGTGATTGGAGGGCAACTAGCCCCCCCCCGCACGCCCATTGTTCCCCCAAACACATCCAATCAAAATTTCGAGATAGCCATTTTGTTCGGCATAGTTGATTTCCAAATAGAAAATATGTTTTTGAGGAGGACACTCCCCCAACACCCTCAGGGCAAGGGTTTTAAGTTATGCCCAGGGGGTATATAAGGTTTTTATAGAAGGTGTTGTCACAGAAACTTCAAAATAGGCTCATTCGATTGGAAATTCGAAGGGCTAGTACCCTTTTTAATAGTCAAAAGTGATTGGACGGCAACTAGCCCGCCCCCCACGCCCATCATTACCCCAAACTCATCCAATCAAAATTTTTAGATGTCCATTTTGTTCAGCGTAGTTGATTTCCAGATAGAAAATATGTTTTAAAGGAGGACGCTCCCCCACAACCCTCAGGGCAAGGGTTTTAAGTTATGTCCTGGGGGCATATATGGTTTTTATAGAAGGCGTTGTCGTAGAAACTTCAAAAAAGGCTCATTCGATTGTAAATTCAAAGGGCTAGTGCCCTTTTTAAAAGTCGAAAATGATTGGAGGGCAACTAGCGCCCCCCCCCCCCGCCCATCATTTCCCCAAACACATTCAATCAAAATTTTTAGATAGCCATTTTGTTCAGCGTAGTTGATTTCCATATAGAAAATATGTTTTTGAGGAGGACACTCCCCCACAACCCTCGGGGCAAGGGTTTTAAGTTATGCCCTAAGGGCATATAAGAACGATGTTGGCACAATGTACTGTTTATTATTTTTTTTCCTTTAGAGCTGGGCACTTCATATGGAAGTGGTTGTCGTAGAAACTTCAAAAGGGTTTCATTTGATTGGAAATTTAGAGTTCTAGTGCCCTTTTTAATAGTCGAAAGTGATTGGAGGGCAACTAACCAAATCCCCCGCCCACACCCATCATTCCCCCAAACACATTAAGGTTCTTATAGAAGGCGTTGTCGTAGTAAATTCAAAAAAGGCTCATTCGATAGGAAAATCAAAGGGCTAGTGCCCTTTTTAATAGTCTAAAGTGATTGAAAGGCAACTAGCCCCCCTCCACGCCCATAATTTCCCCAAACACAATTTTTTTTTGTGAAACCCCTATGCCTTCCCATGGCCAGAACAAAATTTGCATTTTACTGAAAAAATACAAATGAATGTGCATTGTCAGTTTAATATACATATACTGATATTTAGTAATCAAAATGTTAATATTATTTGATTTATTAAAGTTATACAAGTAAAAAAATTTATATTTTTTTAGTAAAGTGCAACTTTTGTTCTGGCCTTGGGAAGGCATAGGGGTTTTGCGCCCAACTTATGTTAATTTCTGCTCGTTTTGATTTTGACTCGGTTAATTATTGTAATTTCTGTTCGTTTTGGGTTTCATTTATTTAGCGATGCTGATTTGCGGTAGTTTCACGATTGGTAGATTATTTGATTTTATTTTTGCTCATTTTTGTTTAATGGAGTTCTTTACTTTTCTTTGAAAAATTTATTTTGTGGAAAAAGTTTTTTAAATTAATAGTCAAATATATCCAACTAAATCCGGTTTCTCAGGGTAATTTTACTTTCTTAGTGTAATTTAAGATAACGAAGAAATTTTTGTAAATAATAAAGAAACTTAAGTGAATAATTTGGCCGAATAATCAACAGTTGTCATAAGCGCAACATAATTTAAAACAAAGATTTAAAACTAACTTACTCTAAGACACATCCTTAAACAAAATTTTAAACTATAATCACATTTAAAATAAATTTGAAAAACTCTTATAAATGTGATTTTTGTCTAAAAGTTGTTATCGATATTTTTGAGTAGGTTAGTTTTTTTTTTCTCCTTTTCGATCTTCATAATAAGTAGCAGATATATAGTCTAACTAATGAAAATAGATAAACATGCATACATAACCATTCTTTCCAAAAAATAAAAGAATATATAAATATATATATATATATATATATATATATATATATATATATATATATATATATATATATATATATATATATATATATATATATATATATATATATATATATATATATATATATATATATATATATATATATATATATATATATATTCTGTCTTTAGATAGCCCTTTTGATAGGGCCTAAATTAGATAAGTTTGAAAAAATGTGATGATGATCCAACCGTTTGATCCAACCGTTTTGTGGGATATTGTTTTCCTTTTTTTTCTAAAACTAGGGAAAATTATCTTAGGCTTGTAGATGTTGATTGATAATCTTCAACTTAATGAATTTTACATGTTTTGAATTGCTAAATTTTTAATGTAATTTGTATCATCAAAATGTAGTTTTTTAGATTTTCAATTACTATTAGCATAAGTCGCTCTTTACCCAAAGTCTGTTGCCAAAAACTGTTTGACTATACCTGAGACCAATTACAAACATACTTGCTGAAAAAAAATTACGCACGACTACATCACCAGCAATATGTACATCGCACGGTACATCAAAATATGTACCGTTTAATTTTGTGTGTTGAGTCATGTTTAACTTTCAACTGGTGTTTGACCAGTCAGAGTGAACATTTAAAACATAATTTTTTTTGAAGTAGAAAATATGGTATCTTCTTGAAGGATCTGGTGAAAGATTAAAAGACACGTCTTGGAAACAATAGTTGGGAACAATATAGTGTTGGGTTCAAACCAAACTCTTGCCGTTTTAATAATCCGCATATACAGCAGAAGTGTGATGTTAAAACCAGCATAGAATATAGATCCAAGTCTGTATCAATGGGGCTTAGGGGGTTTGACTCCTCCAGGCCCGAAATGTTTGTTCGACTCGTAAAAATGTAACAAAAATTAATATAAACAAATTTGTCATGCGTTTTTAAAGTTTTTTTGTAACCCCCCCCCCCTGATTTTTTTTTTCGTAAACACCCCCTCCTTAAAAATCCTAGATACGGTCCTGTATAGATCATTAAAAAATCTTGATTCATTTTTATTAAACGGGTGGAAATATGATGCGGTTCGGGCACAATGGCTTCGAATTAATAAATATCAAAATGAGAATTTATATCTATTTACGCGCATAATTTTTTTCATCACGTTGCTCAATTCTTTTATTCTTTACTCGCTCCCTTAAGTTAGTCTCCAGGCTTGTAACAGCAAATTGTATTGTTCGGAATAAAATGCCTAAAAATTAATGTTAGGAAGACTAAGTCACTAAGGCTAGGAATAAGTGAAGATGAAAAGGTGACGTTTGGCAACGAAACGACTGATCAGGTGGACAGCTTCAATTACCCTGCTAGTATC